>NC_041388.1:346918542-346959261 GCF_002162155.2 Triticum dicoccoides | reverse complement strand
AAAAAAACCCCAAAAAACTTGATGCGTCAGCTGGAGATGCTCTAAGAATGTTGGAACATTTCTTCGGAACTCATATGCAGCTTTCCCAAGTTCCTTCTGAATGCATTCATTTACCCAGTCCAGCTGTCAGTGTTGTGGAAGATTCTTTCATTTACTGTAAGCTAACATGAACGCACTGCAAAAGTGAAGTACTACGTAGGTCTACGGATTGAAGCAATGATTCCAACAAGTTTGACGACGATGGTTCAGACACAATTACCAGATGCAATTCGACAGGAGAAGAAACATCGTATGATAATTATTCCCTTCTTCGCAACAACCAAATGCTGATTCTTCTTCTTCTTCATGGCGGATCAACTCACAAGTCACAGCAGCATTACTCTCTCAGAGCTGAGGCATCAGTCGTCCCAGTTGAAGGCGACGGGGCTCCTGACCCGGTGCTTCCTGTTCTCCCAGGCGATGTGGCCGAACTCCCACGTCCCGGTCGGCCTCGCCTTCGCTCCGGCCTCGCTGCTGAACCGCACGGTGTAGCTCCTCTTCTCGTTCACCCGCTTGAACTCCAGCGACGCCGGTGTCACCGTCACCTTCACCCCGTCCGGCGCGGCGACCGTCACGTTGTACCTCTCGGGTTGCGCCGACACCTTGGTCACCGTCCGCGTCAGCGTGCGGGCGCGGGTGCGGCCGTCGAACACCACCACGAACGACGGGTAGTTGAGGTTGGCCACGCCGCCGGGGATCGTCCTCGCGCACTTGCTCAGCCCCGGCACGAACCGCCGCATCTGCTCCGCCGTGTAGTTGAGGGTGCAGAGGAAGTCGACGTAGTCCTGCGTGCCCGCGTCGTACACCAGGCCCGGGTCCATGGTCAGCCGCGGGAGCACCAGCCCGGCCCCCGCCTCCATAGGCGTCGCGGCGGCGCCGACGGCACTGCCGCCGTCCACGATGTCCCTGCCGTTCTTGTCGAGCGTGCCCGCGGTCGTCATCAGCGCCGAACGGATCATGGCCGGCGTCCAGTCGCCGTGCCGCTTCTTGATCAGGGCCGCGACGCCGGCCACGTGCGGGCACGCCATCGACGTCCCCGAGATGATGTTGTACTCCACTCTCCGCGGGTCCATGTCGCTGTCGGATGGCGGGGCGGCACCTGACCAGGCGGCGAGGATGTTCACCCCCGGCGCGATGACGTCCGGCTTCAGGATCTCGGGGACAATCGGGTTGGGGCCCCGCGAGGAGAAGCCCGCCACCATCGGCGCCCGGTTCTCGCCGGTGACCGTGTCGCAGGTGAAGTTGAAGGACGCCACCGGGTACGCCACGGACGACATGTAATCGGCCAGCTTCTTGCCGCCGGCGGAGCTGAGCAGGAGACCGGGAAGGGGGAAGGGTTCGGCCATCACCGTGTCCCAGAACCGTTCCGTACTTTGGACGGAAACTATCCCGGCTCCGCCGGCTCTCTCCACCTCAAAGCCAGCCGAAGCTCCTGCCTCCCGGGAGCACACCACGACCTTGCCCATGACCTTGTCGGGCGTCAGATCATACTCTCCGCAGGAGGTGCGCACTAGCGGGACCATGCCCGCGCCCTGGGACTGGGAGAACGGGGTGTCGTACAGGGACTGCCCGGTGAGCACCACCCCGTTGCCGAGCGTGAGCGTCGCCGGGAACACCCGGTCCGTGGTGGCGGCGCCGACGGTGGTCATCCACGGGGCCACGTTGGATATGGTTGACGCTGTCGGGCCTTTGTTGCCACCCGCCAGGACGACGAAGACGCCTCTCCGCTCGGCGCCGAACGTGGCGACGGAGAGGAGGTCGTCGTAGAAGGGTTCCGCGGGGTACGCGATGGAAATGGAGAGGAGGTCCACGCCGTCGGTCACCGCGGCGTCGATCGCCGCGATGACGTCTGAGGCAAAGCATCCTGCGTTGCACGCCCTGTACATGGCGATCCTTGCCATGGGCGCCACGCCGCTCGCTCTCCCGCCCGCGAACTGGAAGAGATCGGCCGAGGGGACCTCGGAGCCTGCGGCCGTCGACGCCACGTGCGTTCCGTGCCCAGCGATGTCCCTCGGGCTCGGATCGGTTAGGAGGCCACCGCCCTCTAGCTCGACCGTGAGGAAGGACTTGGCGCCGACGAGCTTGTTGTTGCACAAGGTGGCGTTGAATCCCGGGGCGTCCACGCACTTGCCCCTCCAGGTGGACCTGACGGGGCCGAGCCCGGCGTCGTTGAAGCTGGCGCGCTCTGGCCAGATGCCGGTGTCGACGAAGCCGATGATGACGCCGTCGCCGAACTCCGCGTCCGGCCACGCGCCGAAGTCGTCGTGGAGGCCCATGAACCACGGCGACCTCGTGGTCTGGGTGTGGTACACCCTGTCCTTGTACACGAGGGACACGCCGGGGACGGTCGCCATGCGCTGGGCCTCGCCGTCCGTGAGACGGGCCGCAAAACCATGCATCACTGTGCCGTAGGTGTGGCGGATGTGGTTGGAGTTCTCGCCAGCCATGGACGCGTACCAACGCTCGTGGGTGTCAAACTTGGACGGCTTGGCGAGGTGGTTGGTGAGGACGACGTAGGTGTCCGAGGTCGAAGGATGAGGCTGCTTGTGCTCCTCGGCCATGGCGTTCTTGGGTTTCTGGGTGAGGGTGACGGAGGAGTGTGTGGACTGGACAAGGAGGAGAAGTAGCAGGGAGCAGCGCAAGAGGATGGGGATCATGGAAGCCATTGTTGAATTGTGTGCGAGCGAGGTTGTGGTTGCAGTGCGAGTGGTGGGTTTTATGGAGCTTGAGCAGCTCTGTGTGACGCTACCGGACAAGACATGCGTGTTCAGCAGGACAATGCATCGCCGAAGATAAATTATGTAGGACTTAGATGTGCAATATTTACTAGATGTGCTTTACCAAAACTGATAAATTATTGCATCACACACCTGTCAGGCCATCAAATTTCTATTTTAGTTTGAAGCTTGCATTACCATGTTTAGCCCTAAATATATCATCATACACGGTGGCTCAGCTACAGCTAGTGGATGGTACTAAATGTGGCTTTCTTCTAGGCTAATCCATGGCTAGTGGAAGCTAAATGCAGCCTTGAAACAAAACTATTGAGCTTTGTTTTGTCAGGATGATTGATGTTTTGGGTACACACGTGAGGATTAAAACTTTTCCATGTGCTTAGTATTGTTTTCTTGATTTTACATTTTTTGTTTTTCAGAAAATATTTTTATTTTCAGTTATTTTCCTGGATTTTTTATTTTGCAGTTTTTTCTTGGAATTTTTTTTGCTGACGTGGCTTGCTATCTGGATGGTCAACTGGGTCAAAACGTGTCAATGGGAGGGGAGGATTGAATCCTCATTGGTTTTAAATGTTTGGGGTTGTAAGGCCAACTCCACCGCGCGGCCCCATCTTGTTCGGGTGCGTTCGTTTGGGGTAGAATGAACGAATAGCGCGGCCCAACGCGCGGCCCCAAACGGACAAATGTCCGGATTCCGTCCGTTTTCGACTCATCCTCGGCTTAAACTTGCGCCGAGTTTGGGGTGAAACAGACATCGCGCGTACGGGCTCGTCGCACGCCCTTGTCCCCCCGTGGCCCGCCTGTCGGGGATACTAGCAGTCCATTCGCTTCCAACGCCTGCACCCCCTCTCCCCGCCCCGCCCCGCCACCGGCGCTGCCGCTATTCTCCGGCCGCCTCCTCACCGCGCAGCCCCCGGCCGTCCATACCAAACCACGTCTCGACATGGCCGCCACCACGCCCGCGCTTTCGCCATAGTTTTGGTCGTCGATCGGAGGATGTTTGGCCGTCACCGTCGTAGCCGACGGCAGAGGGGATACGACCGCTGGCGACGTACCATGACGGCCACGACAGCTTCCAACGAGTCCTCCAAAGCGGCCAGTAGCCGGCCGCCAACCACCCCTGCTGCATCGAGGTGATCATCGCGGCCTCTTTGCCACCACGACCGTAAGGTGTTCGACACTTTACCCACAAAGGTATGGACAATGGAGATGAATTTTCCTTCCACCACTTCATTTGTTCATCGGACGATTCATCGTCGGATGATGAAGATCTTGTGGTGGCTGCACTGGTCGTTCACGACCACATTCAATGACAGCTTCCTCGGTACAGGGGTCACTCCGTGGCCGTGCTCCCAACCTGAACTGCAACAGGGAGAGACGCCATGCCCTGCTCTATGCCGATTACTTTGCAAACACCCTGCTCTTCAAGCCGGATAAATTCCGTCGCCGTTTTCGTATGACAAGGCATGTGTTCAATCGTATCCGAGAGGGAGTGCTTTCTCATGACCCATACTTCGAGTGCAAGACGGATGCCCTTGGCAAGCTTGGATTCTCCTCTTACCAGAAATGCACCGCAGCCATCTGCATGCTTGCATATGGAATTCCAGGCGATCTGGTGGATGGGTATGCGCGTATGAGTGATACAACATGTCTGATGTCAATGTACAAGTTCTTCCAGGCTGTGATCGAGGTGTTTGGCCCTGAGTACTTGAGGCAGCCAACTGCCGCAGATACAAAGAGATTGTTGGCGACCAACATAGCTAGAGGCTTTCCAGGCATGCTTGACAGCATAGATTGTATATACTGGGAGTGGAATAACTGTCCATTTGCTTGGCAGGGCCAGTACAAGGGGCGTGTCAAAGCGTGCACTGTCATATTAGAAGCGATGGCTTCGCAGGATCTTTGGATATGGCATTCTTTCTTCGGCATGGCAGGTTCTCACAATGATATGAACGTGCTGCAGCATTCTCCAATCTTCACAAGGCTTGCAGAAGGCCACTCCCCACTTGTCAACTTTGAGATCAACGACCACCACTACAACAAGGGATACTATCTAGCTGATGATATATATCCTCAGTGGTCAACTTTTGTGAAGACAATCTCGAACCCCCAAGGTGAGAAGAGAAAGAGATTTGCCCAAATGAAAGAGAGTGCTAGAAAGGATGTGGAACGTGCTTTTGGTGTGCTTCAATCCTGATGGGGTATCATTTGAAACCCTGCACTATCATGGGATGAAGGGAAGCTTTGGGGGGTGATGACTGCTTGTGTGATCATGCACAACATGATCGTCGAGGACGAGCGTGACGACAGTATCTTCGACCAAGGATTTGATTATCAAGGTGAAAATGTTGAGCCCCTGCGCCAAGAACCGACCACGTTTGAACAGTTTGTCCAATTCCATCGTGAGCTGCATGATTGGCACACTCATTTGGATCTTCAAAATGACTTGGTTGAGCACATATGGCCATATGGGATCACATTGGCAACCAATAGATGTATTGGTTCATTTTATGTTCATACAAGACAATTTCGATTTGGTTGTAAAACTATTTTATTAGAGACAATTTCGGTTGGGTTGTAAAACTATTTTTAATTTCAAACAATTAATATTTGGACGTGCAAACTTGTTTTGATATGAAAATATGGGCATTTCTGGCCCTGGCGGACAGGATGGGGCAAACAGATGCGGCCGCGCGCTAGGCGCACGACCACCGCATCCCAGGACAGGCCTGGACATGACCCCATCGCCCTACCCAAACGGACCGATTCCGGGCAAAGCGGACGTCCGTTTGGTGTCGCGCGGTGGAGTTGGCCTAATGTAGATGGTATTGGGGTTGTAAATTAAACTCGGGCAAGATTTTTTTGCATGGATTAGAGTAAGAGTTTTTTTGGATGGTAACACATGTCTTATTCATATCATCAAGATCAAAGTACAAGCCAAGCATTGACCGACATGACAAAACTGAAAAGATAGCAAAACATCTTTGAGCTTGACACCAACGCTCGTCACCTGTCGTCGGCATCACCACAACAGCCACCGAAGAATTCAAACAAATTTATTCAGATGTAAGTTATGTAATGTATATTACCCGCAAAAAAAGTTATGTACTATATGCGTATATTTATCATCCCTGGAAAGCAGCGGTGATTAGCCCGCCTGTATCCTAAATTCAAGGGGTAAAGGTGGGTGTACATTCATCTCCCCTTTCTCAGGCAACCGATCTTGTTGGGGAACGTAGCATACAATTTAAAAAAATCCTACAATCACGCAAGATCTATCTAGGAGATGCATAACAATGAGAGGGGGAGAGTGTGTCCACGTACCCTCATAGAACAAAAGCGGAAGTGTTAGGTTAACGCGGTTGATGTAGTCGAACGTCTTCACGATCCAACCGATCTAGTACCGAACGTACGGCACCTCCGAGTTCAGCACACGTTCAGCTCGATGACGCCCCTCGAACTCTTGATCCAGTAGAGGGTCGAGGGAGAGTTCTGTCAGCACGACGACGTGGTGACGGTGATGGTGATGTGATCCGCACAAGGCTTCTCCTAAGCACTACGACGCTATGACCGGAGGAGTAAACTGTGGAGGGGGGCACCGCACACGGCTAAGAGAATAACTGTTGTGCCTTTGGGGTGCCCCCGCCCCCGTATATAAAGGAGGGGAGGAGGAGGCGGCCGGCCTAGAGGGGGCTTTCCAAGGGGGGACTAGGACTCCTAGTCCTAGTAGGATTCACACCCCCCCTTTTCCTTTCTCCACCGGAGGGAAAAGGAAGGAGAGGGGAGGGAGAGTGAAAGGGGGGCACCGCGCCCTCCCCTAGTCCAATTCAGACTGCCATGGGGGGCGGCCTATTGGGTAACGTAGTAATTTCAAAAAAATCCTACGCACACACAGGATCATGGTGATGGATAGAAACGAGAGGGGAGAGTGTGTCCACGTACCCTCGTAGACCGAATGCGGAAGCGTTAGCACAACGCGGTTGATGTAGTCGTACGTCTTCATGATCCGACCGATCCAAGTACCGAACGCACGACACCTCCGAGTTCTGCATATGTTCAACTGGATGACGTCCCGCGAGCTCCGATCCAGCAAAGCTTCATAGGAGAGTTTCGTCAGCACGACGGCGTGGTGACAGTGATGATGATGCTAGCGACGCAGGGCTTCGCCTAAGCACCGCTACAATATGATCGAGGTGGATTATGGTGGAGGGGGCACCGCACACGGCTAAGAGATCAATGATCAATTGTTGTGTCTATGGGGTGCTGCTACCTCTTGAGCATTGCGTTGCTTTTCCCTTGAAGAGGAAAGGGTGATGCAGCAAAGTAGCGTAAGTATTTCCCTCAGTTTTTGAGAACTAAGGTATCATTCCAGTATGAGATCACGCTCAAGTCCCACGCACCTACACAAACAAATAAGAACCTCACAACCAATGTGATAAAGGGGTTGTCAAGCCCTTCACGGTCACTTACGAGAGTGAGATCTGATAGATATGATAAGATAATATTTTTGGTATTTTTATGATAAAGAGAAATAAAGATGCAAAGTAAAATAAACGGCAAAAGAAATAACTAAGTGTTGGAAGATTAATATGATGGAAGATAGACTCGGGGGCCATAGGTTTCACTAGTGGCTTCTCTCAAGAGCATAAGTATTACGGTGGGTAAACGAATTACTGTCGAGGAATTGATAGAATTGAGCATAGTTATGAGAATATCTAGGTATGATCATGTATATAGGCATCACGTCCGTGACAAGTAGACCAAAATGATTCTGCATCTACTACTATTACTCCACACATCGACCACTATCCAGCATGCATCTAGAGTATTAAGTTCATAAGAACAGAGTAATGCTTTAAGGAAGATGACATGATGTAGAGGGATAAACTCATGCAATATGATATAAACCCCATCTTTTTATCCTCGATGGCAACAATACAATACGTGTCGTTTCCCTTTCTGTCACTGGGATCGAGCACCGCAAGATTGAACCCAAAGCTAAGCACTTCTCCCATTGCAAGAAAGATCAATCTAGTAGGCCAAACCAAACTGATAATTCAAAGAGACTTGCAAAGATAAACCAATCATACATAAAAGAATTCAGAGGAGAATCAAATATTGTTCATAGATAATCTGGATCATAAACCCACAATTCATCGGATCTCGACAAACACATCGCAAAAGAAGATTACATCGAATAGATCTCCAAGAAGATCGAGGAGAACTTTGTATTGAGATCCAAAGAGAGAGAGAAGAAGCCATCTAGCTAATAACTATGGACCTGTAGGTCTGAAGTAAACTACTCACACATCACTGGAGAGGCCATGGAGTTGATGTAAAGGCCCTCCGTGATCAATGCCCCCTCCGGCGGAGCTTCGGAAAAGGCCCCAAGATGGGATCTCTCGGGTACAAAAGGTTGCGGTGGTGGAATTAGGTTTTCGTGGTGCTCCTGGATGTTTGGGTGGTACATGGATATATATAGGAGGAAGAAGTATGTCGGTGGAGCAACGAAGGGCCCACGAGGGTGGAGGGCGCGCCTAGGGGGGTAGGCACGCCCCCTGCCGCGTGCCTTCCTCTGTTGTTTCTTGACGCCCACTCCAAGTCTCCTGGATCACGTTTGTTGAGAAAATCACGTTCCCGAAAATTTCATTCCTTTTGGACTCCGTTCGATATTCCTTTTCTTCGAAACCCTAAAATAGGAAGAAAAAAACAGCAATTTGGGCTGGGCCTCCGGTTAGTAGGTTAGTCCCAAAAATGATATAAAAGTGTAAAATAAAGCCCATTGATATCCAAAATAGATAATATAATAGCATGGAGCAATCAAAAATTATAGATACGTTGGAGACGTATCAAGCATCCCCAAGCTTAATTCCTGCTCGTCCTCGAGTAGGTAAATGATAAAAGAAGAATTTTTGATGTGGAATGCTTTCTAACATATTTCTCAATGTAATTTTTCTTTATTGTGGCATGAATGTTCAGATCTGAAAGATTCAAGATAGAAATTTAATATTGACATAAAAATAATAATACTTCAAGCATACTAACTAAGCAATTATGTCTTCTCAAAATAACATGGCCAAAGAAAGTTATCCCTACAAAATCATATAGTCTGGCTATGCTCTATCTTCACCACACAAAATATTTAAATCATGCACAACCCCGATGACAAGCCAAGCAATTGTTTCATACTTTTGATGTTCTCAAACTTTTTCAATCTTCACGCAATGTATGAGCGTGAGCCATGGATATATCACTATGGTGGAATAGAATGGTGGTTGTGGAGAAGACAAAAAGGGAGAAGATAGTCTCACATCAACTAGGCGTATCAATGGGCTACGGAGATGCCCATTAATAGATATCAATGTGAGCGAGTAGGGATTGCCATGCAAAGGATGCACTAGAGCTATGAGTATATGAAAGCTCAACAAAAGAAACTAAGTGGGTGTGCATCCAACTTGCTTGCTCAAGAAGACCTAGGGCATTTTGAGGAACCCATCATTGGAATATACAAGCCAAGTTCTATAATGAAAAATTCTCACTAGTATATGAAAGTGACATCATAGGAGACTCTCTATATGAAGAACATGGTGCTACTTTGAAGCACAGGTGTGGAAAAAGGATAGCAGCATTGTACCTTCTCTCTTTTTCTCTCATTTTTTTTATTTGGGCCTTCTTTCTTTTTTTGGCCTCTTTTTTTTCATCCGGAGTCTCATCTCGACTTGTGTGGGGAATCATAGTCTCCATCATCCTTTCCTCACTTGGGACAATGCTCTAATAATGATGATCATCACACTTTATTTACTTACAACTCAAGAATTAGAACAAAATATGACTCTATGTGAATGCCTCCGACGGTGTACCGGGATGTGCAATGATGCATGAGTGACATGTATGAAGAATTATGAATGATGGCTTTGCCACAAATACGATGTCAACTACATGATCATGCAAGCAATATGACAATGATGAAGCGTGTCATAATAACGGAACGGTGGAAAGTTGCATGGCAATATATCTTGGAATGGCTATGGAAATGTCATAATAGGTAGGTATGGTGGCTGTTTTGAGGAAGGTATATGGTGGGTTTATGGTACCGACGAAAGTTGCGCGGTACTAGAGAGGCTAGCAATGGTGGAAGGGTGAGAGTGCGTATAATCCATGGTCTCAAAATTAGTCATAAAGAACTCACATACTTATTGCAAAAATCTATTAGTTATCGAAACAAAGTACTATGTGCATGCTCCTAGGGGGATAGATTGGTAGGAAAAGACCATCGCTCGTCCCCGACCGCCACTCATAAGGAAGACAATCAATAAATAAATCATGCTCCGACTTCATCACATAACGGTTCACCATACGTGCATGATACGTGAATCACAAACTTCAACACAAGTATTTCTCAAATTCACAACTACTCAACTAGCATGACTCTAATATCACCATCTCCATATCTCAAAACAATTATCAAGTATCAAACTTCTCATAGTATTCAATGCACTTGTATGAAAGTTTTTATTATTATAGCAAATTTCCATGTTGTCCTAAATGACTCTCAAAATAATATAAGTGAAGCATGAGAGAACAATAGTTTCTATAAAACAAATCCACCGCCGTGCTCTAAAAGATATAAGTGAAGCACTAGAGCAAAAACTATATAGCTCAAAAGCTATAAGTGAAGCACATAGAGTATTCTAATAAATTTCAAATCATGTGAGTCTCTCTCAAAAGGTGTGTACAACAAGGATGATTGTGGTAAACTAAAAAGCAAAGACTCAAATCATACAAGACGCTCTAAGCAAAACACATATCATGTGGTGAATAAAAATATAGCTCCAAGTAAAGTTACCGATAGACGAAGACGAAAGAGGGGATGCCTTCCGGGGCATCCCCAAGCTTAGCCTTTTTGGTGTCCTTGAATTTTACCTTGGGGTGACATGGGAATCCCCAAGCTTAGGCTCTTGCCACTCTTTGTTCCATAATCCATCAAATCTTTACCCAAAACTTGAAAACTTCACAACACAAAACTCAAAATAGAAAATCTCATGAGCTCCGTTAGCGAAAGAAAACAAAACATCACTTCAAGGTACTGTAATGAACTCATTATTTATTTATATTGGTGTTAAACATACTGTATTCCAACTTCTCTATGGTTTATAAACTCTTTTACTAGCCATAGATTCATCAAAATAAGCAAACAACACAAGAAAAACAGAATCTGTCAAAAACAGAATAGTCTGTAGTAATCTGTAGCTAACCCAACTTCCGGAACCCCAAAATTCTAAAATAAATTTCTGGACGTGAGGAATTTATATATTAATCATGTGCAAAAATAATTAACTAAATAGCACTTTCCAAATAAAAATGGCAACGATTCTCGTGAGTGCTAAAGTTTCTGTTTTTTACAGCAAGATCAAAAAGACTTTCCCCAAGTCTTCCCAACGGTTCTACTTGGCACAAACACTAATTAAACACAAAAAACACAACCAAAACAGAGGCTAGGTAAATTATTTTTTACTAAACAGGAGAAAAAGGCAAGGAATAAAAATAAAATTGGGTTTCCTCCCAACAAGCGCTATCGTTTAACGCCCCTAGCTAGGCATAAAAGCGAAGATAGATCTAGGTATTGCCATGTTTGGTAGGCAATCCATAAGTGGCTCTCATAATAGATTAATATGGTAATTTAATTTTCTTTCTAGGTAAGTGTTCCATGCCTTTCCTTAGCGGAAATTGGAATCTAATATTCCCTTCCTTCATATCAATAATTGCACCAATCGTTGTAAGGAAAGGTCTACCAAGAATAATAAGACATGAAGGATTGCAATCTATATCAAGAACTATGAAATATACATGCACATAGTTCCTATTTGCAACAATAAGAACATCATTAATTCTTCCCATAGGTTTCTTAATAGTGGAATCCGCAAGGTGCAAGTTTAAAGAACAATCATCAAAATCACGGGGACCTAGCAAATCACACAAAGTTTTTGGAATCGTGGAAACACTAGCACCCAAATCACACAAAGCGTAGCACTCATGATCTCTAATTTTATTTTTTATTATAGGTTCCCACTCATCATAAAGTTTTCTAGGGATAGAAACTTCCAACTCAAGTTTTTCTTCATAAGATTGCATCAAAGCATCAATGATATGTTTAGTAAATGCTTTATTTTGACTATAAGCATGAGGAGAATTTAACATGGATTGCAACAAGGAAATACAATCTATCAAAGAGAAATTATCATAATTAAATTCCTTGAAATCCAAAATAGTGGGTTCATTGATATTTAAAGTTTTAACCTCTTCAATCCCACTTTAAACAATTTTTGCATCAAGATCTAAAAACTCCGAATTTTTGGAACGCCTTCTAGGTAAAGGTGGCTCATATTCAGTCCCATCATTATCAACATTCATATTGCAAAACAAAGATTTAATAGGGGACACATCAATAAATTTTAGATCTTCATCCTTATTATCATGAAAACTAGAAGAACACGCTTTCACAAATCAATCTTTCTTAGCACGCATCCTAGCGGTTCTTTCTTTGCACTCATCAATGGAAATTCTCATGGATTTGGGAGACTCATTGATATCATGCTTAGGTGGAATAGATCAAAGTTTCAAAGAATCAACATCAAGAGAAATTCTATCAATGTTCCTAGCCAACTCATCAATCTTAAGCAATTTTTCTTCAATCAAAGCATTAAAACTCTTTTGTGAAGTAATAAATTCTTTAATATTAGATTCAAAATCAGGGGGCATCTTATTATAATTTCCATAGGAATTGTTGTAGGAATTACCATAATTATTAGAGGAAGTACTATGCCTAGAATTAAAATTACCTCTATACGCGTTGTTACCAAAATTGTTCCTACCAACAAAATTCACATCCATAGATTCATTATTATTCTCAATCAAGGTAGACAAAGGCATATCATTAGGATCAGTAGGAGCACTCTTATTAGCAAACAATTTCATAAGTTCATCCATCTTTCCACTCAAAACATTAATCACTTCAATTGCATGCACTTTTTTATTAGTAGATCTTTCGGCGTGCCATTGAGAATAATTAACCATAATATTATCTAGGAGTTTAGTAGCTTCTCCTAAAGTGATTTCCATAAAAGTGCCTCCCGCGGCCGAATCTAAAAGATTTCTAGAAGCAAAATTCAATCCGGCATAAAAGTTTTGTATAATCATCCAAAGATTCAAACCATGTGTAGGGCAATTACGTATCATTAATTTCATCCTCTCCCAAGATTGTGCAACATGTTCATGATCTAGTTGCTTAAAATTCATAATATCGTTTCGAAGAGAGCTGATCTTAGCGGGAGGAAAATACTTAGAGATAAAAGCATCTTTGCACTTATTCCATGAATCAATACTATTTTTAGGCAAAGACGAAAACCAAGCTTTAGCACGATCTCTAAGCAAAAACAGAAATAGCTTCAATTTAACAATATCATTATCCATATATTTCTTCTTTTGTATATCACACAAATCAACAAAGTTGTTTAGATGGGTAGCGGCATCTTCACTAGGAAGGCCGGCGAATTGATCTTTCATGACAAGATTCAACAAAGCAGCATTAATTTCACAAGATTCAGCATCGGTAAGAGGAGCAATCGGAGTGCTAAGAAAATCATTGTTGTTGGTATTGGCAAAGTCACACAATTTAGTATTATCTTGAGCAATCGTGGCAAGCAAGAAATCCAACACACAAGCAAACGAGAAACGGGCAAAAGAGGCAAATAGGGAAAGGAAGGGGAATGAAGAGAGAGGGCGAATAAAACGTCAAGGGTGAAGTGGGGGGAGAGGAAAACGAGAGGCAAATGGCAAATAATGTAATGCGAGGGATAAGAGTTTGTGATGGGTACTTGGTATGTCTTGACTTGGCAATGGCACCTGAAATGACTTGTTGTTGGGAGTCAAATCTTGACTTGACTTGGCGTGAATCTCCCCGACAACAGCGCCAGAAATCCTTCTTGCTACCTCTTGAGCACTGCGTTGGTTTTCCCTTGAAGAGGAAAGGGTGATGCAACAAAGTAGCGTAAGTATTTCCCTCAGTTTTTGAGAACCAAGGTATCAATCCAGTAGGAGATCACGCTCAAGTCCCACGCACCTACACAAACAAATAAGAACCTCGCAACCAACGCGATAAAGGGGTTGTCAAGCCCTTCACGGTCACTTACAAGAGTGAGATCTGATAGATATGATAAGATAATATTTTTGGTATTTTTATGATAAAGAGAAATAAAGATGCAAAGTAAAATAAACGGCAAAAGAAATAACTAAGTGTTGGAAGTTTAATATGATGGAAGATAGACCCGGGGGCCATAGGTTTCACTAGTGGCTTCTCTCAAGAGCATAAGTATTACAGTGGGTAAACGAATTACTGTCGAGCAATTGATAGAATTGAGCATAGTTATGAGAATATCTAGGTATGATCATGTATATAGGCATCACGTCCGCGACAAGTAGACCGAAACGATTCTGCATCTACTACTATTACTCCACACATCGACCGCTATCCAGCATGCATCTAGAGTATTAAGTTCATAAGAACAAAGTAATGCTTTAAGGAAGATGACATGATGTAGAGGGATAAACTCATGCAATATGATATAAACCCCATCTTTTTATCCTCGATGGCAACAATACAATACATGTCGTTTCCCTTTCTGTCACTGGGATCGAGCACCGCAAGATTGAACCCAAAGCTAAGCACTTCTCCCATTGCAAGAAAGATCAATCTAGTAGGCCAAACCAAACTGATAATTCGAAGAGACTTGCAAAGATAAACCAATCATACATAAAAGAATTCAGAGGAGAATCAAATATTGTTCATAGATAATCTGGATCATAAACCCACAATTCATCGGATCTTGACAAACACACCGCAAAAGAAGATTACATCGAATAGATCTCCAAGAAGATCGATGAGAACTTTGTATTGAGATCCAAAGAGAGAGAAGAAGCCATCTAGCTAATAACTATGGACCCATAGGTCTGAAGTAAACTACTCACACATCACCGGAGAGGCCATGGAGTTGATGTAGAGGCCCTCCGTGATCAATGCCCCCTCCGGGGGAGCTCCGGAAAAGGCCCCAAGATGGGATCTCTCGGGTACAGAAGGTTGCGGCGGTGGAATTAGGTTTTCATGGCGCTCCTGGATGTTTGGGGGGTACGTGGATATATATAGGAGGAAGAAGTACGTCAGTGGAGCAACGGAGGGCCCACGAGGGTGGAGGGCGTGCCTAGGAGGGTAAGCGCGCCCCCCTGCCTCGTGCCTTCCTTTGTTGTTTCTTGACGCCCACTCCAAGTCTCCTGGATCACGTTTGTTGAGAAAATCACGTTCCCGAAGGTCTCATTCCGTTTGGACTCCGTTTGATATTCCTTTTCTTCGAAACCCTAAAATAAGCAAAAAAACAGCAATTTGGGTTGGGCCTCCGGTTAGTAGGTTAGTCCCAAAAAATGATATAAAAGTGTAAAATAAAGCCCATTGACATCCAAAATAGATAATATAATAACATGGAGCAATCAAAAATTATAGATACGTTGGAGACGTATCAGGTGCCCCCTGCCCCCGTATATAAAGTAGCAAGGGGAGGAGGCGGCCGGCCAGGGAGAGGCGCGCCAAGAGGGGGAGTCCTACTCCCACTAGGAGTAGGACTCCTCCTTTTCCTAGTAGGAGTAGGAGAGGGGAAAGGAAAGGGAGAGGAGGAGAAGGAAAGAGGGGGCCGCCCCCCTTGCCCTAAACCAATTTGGTTTGGGCCTTGGGGGGCGCGCCCACACTCCCCTTGCTGCCCTCTATTTCCACTAAGGCCCATGTAGGCCCATTAAGCCTCCCGAGGGGTTCCGGTAACCCCCCCGGTACTCCGGTATATGTTCGAAACCTTCCGGAACCTTTCTAGTGTCCGAACATAGTCGTCCAATATATCGATCTTTACGTCTCGACCATTTCGAGACTCCTCGTCATGTCTGTGATCATATCCGGGACTCCGAACTATCTTCGGTACATCAAAACATAAAAACTCATAATACCGATCGTCACGGAACTTTAAGCGTGTGGAACCTACGGGTTCGAGAACTATGTAGACATGACCGAGACACGTCCCCGGTCAATAACCAATAGCGGAACCTAGATGCTCATATTGGCTCCCACATATTCTATGAAGATCTTTATCGGTCAAACCGCATAACAACATACATTGTTCCCTTTGTCATCGGTATGTTACTTGCCCGAGATTCGATCGTCGGTATCTCAATACCTAGTTCAATCTCGTTACCGGCAAGTCTCTTTACTCGTTCCGTAATACAACATCCCGTAACTAACTCATTAGTTACAATGCTTGCGAGGCTTATAGTGATGTGCATTACCGAGTGGGCCCAGAGATACCTCTCCGACAATCGGAGTGACAAATCCTAATCTCGAAATACGCCAACTCAACAAGTACCTTTGGAGACCCCTGTAGAGCACATTTATAATCACCCAGTTACGTTGTGACGTTTGGTAGCACACAAAGTGTTCCTCCTGTAAACGGTAGTTGCATAATCTCATAGTCATAGGAACATGTATAAGTCATGAAGAAAGCAATAGCAACATACTAAACGGACGGGTGCTAAACTAACGGAAAGGGTCAAGTCAATCACATCATTCTCCAAATGATGTGATCCTGTTAATCAAATGACAACTCATGTCTATGGCTAGGAAACATAACCATCTTTGATCAATGAGCTAGTCAAGTAGAGGCATACTAGTGACACTCTGTTTGTTTATGTATTCACACATGTATCATATTTCCGGCTAATACAATTCTAGCATGAATAATAAACATTTATCATGATATAAAGAAATAAATAATAACTTTATTATTGCCTCTAGGGCATATTTCCTTCAGTCTCCCACTTGCACTAGAGTCAATAATCTAGATTACACAGTAATGATTCTAACACCCATGGAGCCTTGGTGTTGATCATGTTTTGCTCATGGAAGAGGATTAGTCAACGGGTCTGCAACATTCAGATCTGTATGTATCTTGCAAATCTCTATGTCTCCCTCCTGGACTTGATCCCGGATGGAGTTGAAGCGTCTCTTGATGTGCTTGGTTCTCTTGTGAAATCTGGATTCCTTTGCCAAGGCAATTGCACCAGTATTGTCACAAAAGATTTTCATTGGACCCGATGCACTAGGTATGACACCTAGATCGGATATGAACTCCTTCATCCAGACTCCTTCATTTGCTGCTTCCGAAGCAGCACTATACTCCACTTCACATGTGGATCCCGCCACGACGCTTTGTTTAGAACTGCTCCAACTGACAGCTCCACTGTTCAATAAAAACATGTATCCGGTTTGCGATTTAGAATCATCCGGATCAGTGTCAAAGCTTGTATCAACGTAACCATTTACGATGAGCTCTTTGTCACCTCCATAAACGAGAAACATATCCTTAGTCCTTTTCAGGTACTTCAGGATGTTCTTGACCGCTGTCCAGTGATCCACTCCTGGATTACTTTGGTACCTCCCTGCTAAACTAATAGCAAGGCACACATCAGGTCTGGTACACAACATTGCATACATGATAGAGCCCATGGCTAAAACATAGGGAACATCTTTCATTTTCTCTCTATCTTCTGCAGTGGTCGGGCATTGAGTGTTAATCAACTTTACACCTTGCAATACAGGAAAGAACCCTTTCTTTGCCTGATCCATTTTGAACTTCTTTAAAACTTTGTCAAGGTATGTGCTTTGTGAAAGTCCAATTAAGCGTCTTGATCTATCTCTATAGATCTTGATGCCCAATATGTAAGCAGCTTCACCGAGGTCCTTTATTGAAAAACTCTTATTCAAGTATCCTTTTATGCTATCCAGAAATTCTATATCATTTCCAATCAACAATATGTCATCCACATATAATATTAGAAATGCTACAGAGCTCCCACTAGCTTTCTTGTAAATACAGGCTTCTCCAAAAGTCTGTATAAAACCATATGCTTTAATCACACTATCAACGCGTTTATTCCAACTCCAAGAAGCTTGCACCAGTCCATAAATGGATCGCTGGAGCTTGCACACTTTGTTAATACCTTTTGGATCGATAAAACCTTCAGGTTGCATCACATACAACTCTTCTTCCAGAAATCCATTCAGGAATGCAGTCTTTACAACCATTTGCCAAATTTCATAATCATAAAATGCGGCAATAGCTAACATGATTCGAGTGGATTTAAGCATCGCTACGGGTGATAAGTTCTCATCATAGTCAACTCCTTGAACTTGTCGAAAACCTTTCGCAACAAGTTGAGCTTTGTAGACAGTAGGATTACCATCAGCGCATGTATTCTTCTTGAAGATCCATTTATTCTCGATGGCTTGACGATCATCGGGCAAGTCAACCAAAGTCCACACTTTGTTCTCATACATGGATCCCATCTCATATTTCATGGCCTCAAGCCATTTTGCGGAATTTGGGCTCATCATCGCTTCCTCATAGTTCGTAGGTTTGTCATGGTCTAGCAACATGACCTCCAGAACAGGATTACCGTACCACTCTGGTGCGGATCTTACTCTGGTTGACCTACGAGGTTCGGTAGTAACTTGATCTGAAGTTTCATGATCATCATCATTAGCTTCCTCACTAATTGGTGTAGGTGTCACAGGAACCGGTTTCTGTGATGAACTACTTTCCAATAAGGGAGCAGGTACAGTTACCTCATCAAGTTCTACTTTCCTCCCACTCACTTCCTCCGAGAGAAACTCCTTCTCTAGAAAGGATCCATTCTTAGCAACAAAAGTCTTGCCTTCGGATCTATGATAGAAGGTGTACCCAACTGTTTCTTTTGGGTATCCTATGAAGACACATTTCTCCGACTTGGGTTCGAGCTTATCAGGTTGAAGCTTTTTCACATGAGCATCACAGCCCCAAACATTAAGAAACGACAACTTTGGTTTCTTGCCAAACCATAGTTCATAAGGAGTCATCTCAACAGATTTAGATGGTGCCCTATTTAACGTGAATGCAGCCGTCTCTAAAGCATAACCCCAAAACGATAGCGGTAAGTCAGTAAGAGACATCATGGATCGCACCATATCTAGTAAGGTATGATTACGACGTTCGGACACACCATTACGCTGTGGTGTTCCGGGCGGCGTGAGTTGCGAAACTATTCCGCATTGTTTTAAATGTAGATCAAACTCGTAACTCAAATATTCTCCTCCACGATCAGATCATAGAAACTTTATTTTCTTGTTACGATGATTTTCCACTTCGCTCTGAAATTCTTTGAACTTTTCAAATGTTTCAGACTTATGTTTCATTAAGTAGATAACCCATATCTGCTCAAATCATCTGTGAAGGTGAGAAAATAACGATACCCGCCGCGAGCCTCAATATTCATTGGACCACATACATCAGTATGTATGATTTCCAACAAATCTGTTGTTCGCTCCATTGTTCCGGAGAACAGCGTTTTAGTCATCTTGCCCATGAGGCATGGTTCGCAAGTATCAAGTGATTCATAATCAAGTGATTCCAAAAGTCCATCAGTATGGAGTTTCTTCATGCGCTTTACACCAATATGACCCAAACGGCAGTGCCATAAATGAGTTGCACTATCATTATCAACTCTGCATCTTTTGGCTTCAACATTATGAATATGTGTGTCACTATCGAGATTTAACACAAATAGACCACTCTTCAAGGGTGCATGACCATAAAGATATTACTCATATAAATAGAACAACCATTATTCTTAGATTTAAATGAATAACCGTCTCGCATCAAACAAGATCCAGATATAATGTTCATGCTCAACGCTGGTACCAAATAACAATTATTTAGGTCTAAAACTAATCCCGAAGGTAGATGTAGAGGTAGCGTGCCGATGGCGATCACATCGACTTTGGAACCATTTCCCACGTGCATCGTCACCTCATCCTTAGCCAGTCTTCGCTTAATCCGTAGTCCATGTTTCGAGTTGCAAATATTAGCAACAGAATTAGTATCAAATACCCAGGTGCTACTGCGAGCTTTGGTAAGGTACACATCAATAACATGTATATCACATATACATTTGTTCACCTTGCCATCCTTCTTATCTGCCAAATACTTGGGGCAGTTTCGCTTCCAGTGACCAGTCCCTTTGCAGTAGAAGCACTCAGTCTCAGGTTTAGGTCCAGATTTGGGTTTCTTCTCTTGAGCAGCAACTTGCTTGCCATTCTTTTCGAAGTTCCCCTTCTTCTTCCCTTTACCCTTTTTCTTGAAACTGGTGGTTTTATTAACCATCAACACTTGATGCTCCTTTTTGATTCTACCTCTGCAGCCTTTAGCATCGCGAAGAGCTCATGAATTGTCTTATCCATCCCTTGCATATTATAGTTCATCATGAAGCTCTTGTAGCTTGGTGGCAGTGGTTGAAGAATTCTGTCAATAACACTATCATCCAGAAGATTAACTCCCAGTTGAATCAAGTGATTGCAGTACCCAGACATTCTGAGTATATGCTCACTGACAGAACTATTCTCCTCCATCTTCCAGCTGTAGAACATATTGGAGACTTCATATCTCTCAATCCGGGCATTTTCTTGAAATATTAACTTCAACTCCTGGAACATCTCATATGCTCCATGACGTTCAAAACGTCGTTGAAGTCCCGGTTCTAAGTCGTAAAGCATGGCACATTAAACTGTCGAGTAGTCATCAACATGCGACTGACAGACATTCACAATGTCTGCAGTTGCCGGCGCGGGTGGTACACCTAGCGGTGCTTCCAGGACGTAATTCTTCTGTGCAGCAATGAGGATAATCCTCAAGTTACGGACCCAGTCCGTGTAATTGCTACCATCATCTTTCAACTTTGCTTTCTCAAGGAACGCATTAAAATTCAATGGAAAAACAGCACGAGCCATCTATCTACAATAACATAGATAAGCAAAATACTATCAAGTACTAAGTTCATGATAAATTTAAGTTCAATTAATCATATTACTTAAGAACTCCCACTTAGATAGACATCCCTCTAATCATCTAAGTGATCACGTGATCCATATCAACTAAACCATAACCGATCATCACGTGAAATTGAGTAGTTTTCAATGGTGAACATCACTATGTTGATCATATCTACTATATGATTCACGCTCAACCTTTCGGTCTCAGTGTTCCGAGGCCATATCTGCATATGCTAGGCTCGCCAAGTTTAAACTGAGTAGTCTGAGTGTGCAAAACTGACTTACACCCGTTGTTGATGAACGTTGAGCTTATCACACCCGATCATCACGTGGTGTCTCGGCACGGCGAACTTTGGCAACGGTGCATACTCAGGGAGAACACTTTTACCTTGAAATTTAGTGAGAGATCATCTTATAATGCTACAGTCAAACAAAGCAGAATAAGATGCATAAAGGATAAACATCATGGACGGCCCAAAGAATGTCATGCAGCTGCGTCTCCGGCCCGCCCAGGATGAAAAGCCCATTTTCTGTCATGATTTTTTGTCATAGAAGTAGGAGCCCACCACATCTATGATGATACCGGGTTTTGTCACAATTATCGTCATAGAAGTGTCATATGTATGACAGAAAAAATTTCGTTCGGCCCGGAATGTCACGAATGTGTCTTTTTTTTGTAGTGCATGCAATCAATATAAGTGATATGATATGGCCATCATCATCTTGTGCCTTTGATCTCCATCTCCAAAGCACCGTCATGATCACCATCGTCACTGGCGCGACACCTTGATCTCTATTGTAGCATCGTTGTCGTCTCGCCAACTATTGCTTCTACGACTATCACTACCGCTTAGTGATAAAGTAAAGCAATTACAGGGCGATTGCATTGCATACAATAAAGTGACAACCATATGGCTCCTGCCAGTTGCCGATAACTCCGTTACAAAACATGATCATCTCATACAATAAATATAGCATCATGTCTTGACCATATCACATCACAACATGCCCTGCAAAAACAAGTTAGACGTCCTCTACTCTGTTGTTGCAAGTTTTACGTGGCTGCTACGGGCTGAGAAAGAACCGTTCTTACCTACGCATCAAAACCACAATGATAGTTCGTCAAGTTAGTGTTGTTTTAACCTTCGCAAGGACCGGGCGTAGCCACACTTGGTTCAACTAAAGTTGGAGAAACTGACACCCGCCAGCCACCTGTGTGCAAAGCACATCGGTAGAACCAGTCTCGCGTAAGTGTACGCCTAATGTCGGCTGGGCCGCTTCATCCAACAATACCGCCGAACCAAAGTATGACATGTTGGTAAGAAGTATGACTTGTATCACCCACAACTCACTTGTGTTCTACTCGTGCATATAACATCTACGCAGTAACCTGGCTCGGATGCCACTGTTGGGGAACGTAGTAATTTCTAAAAAATTCCTACACACACAGGATCATGGTGATGCATAGCAACGAGAGGGGAGAGTGTGTCCACGCACCCTCGTAGACCGAATGTGGAAGCGTTAGCACAACGCGGTGGATGTAATCGTACGTCTTCACGATCCGACCGATCCAAGTACCGAATGCATGGCACCTCGGAGTTCTGCACACGTTCAACTCGATGGCATCCCCGAGCTCCGATCCAGCAAAGCTTCACATGAGAGTTTCTTCAGCACGACGGTGTGGTGACGGTGATGATGATGCTACCGATGTAGGGCTTCGCTTAAGCACCGCTACGATATGATCGAGGTGGATTATGGTGGAGGCGGGCACTACACACGGCTAAGAGATCAATGATCAATTGTTGTGTCTATGGGGTGCCCCCTGCCCCCGTATATAATGGAGCAAGGGGAGGAGGCGGCCGTCCAGGGAGAGGCGCGCCAAGAGGGGGAGTCCTACTCCCACTAGGAGTAGGACTCCTCCTTTTCCTAGTAGGAGTAGGAGAGGGGGAAGGAAAGGAAGAGGAGGAGAAGGAAAGAGGGGGCCGACCCCCTTGCCCTAAACCAATTCGGTTTGGGCCTTGGGGGGCGCGCCCCACACTCCCCTTGCTGCCCTCTATTTCCACTAAGGCCCATGTAGGCTCATTAAGCCCCATGGGGGGGGGGATCCGGTAACCCCAGGTACTCCGGTATATGTCTGAAACCTTCCGGAACCTTTCCGGTGTCCGAACATAGTCGTCCAATATATCGATCTTTACATATCGACCATTTCGAGACTCCTCGTCATGTCCGTGATCATATCCGAGACAACGAACTATCTTCGGTACATCAAAACACAAAAACTCATAATACCGATCATCGCCGAACTTTAAGCGTGCGGACCCTACGGGTTCGAGAACTATGTAGACATGACCAAGACACATCTCCGGTCAATAACCAATAGCGGAATCTGGATGCTCATATTGGATCCCACATATTCTACGAAGATCTTTATCGGTCAAACCGCATAACAACATACGTTGTTCCCTTTGTCATCGGTATGTTACTTGCCTGAGATTCGATCATCGGTATCTCAATACCTAGTTCAATCTCGTTACTGGCAAGTCTCTGTACTCGTTCCGTAATACATCATCCTGTAACTAACTCATTAGTTACAATGCTTGCAAGGCTTATAGTGATGTGCATTACCGAGTGGGCCCAGAGATACCTCTCCGACAATCGGAGTGACAAATCCTAATCTCTAAATACGCCAACTCAACAAGTACCTTTGGTGACACCTGTAGAGCACCTTTATAATCACCCTGTTATGTTGTGACATTTGGTAGCACACAAAGTTTTCCTCCGGTAAACGGGAGTTGCATAATCTCATAGTCATAGGAACATGTATAAGTCATGAAGAAAGCAATAGCACCATACTAAACGATCAAGTGCTAAGCTAACGGAATGGGTCAAGTCAATCACATCATTCTCCTAATGATGTGATCCCGTTAATCAAATGACAACTCATGTCTATGGCTAGGAAACATAACCATCTTTGATCAATGAGCTAGTCAAGTAGAGGCATACTAGTGGCACTCTGTTTGTCTATGTATTCACACATGTATCATGTTTCCGGTTAATACAATTCTAGCATGAATAATAAACAATTATCATGATATAAGGAAATAAATAATAACTTTATTATTGCCTCTAGGGCATATTTCCTTCACGGCCACCCCTTGCAGCCCTCCTCTCTGTCCACTAAGGCCCATGTAGGCCCATTAATTCCCCCGGGGCTTCCGGTAACACCTCGGTACTCCGGTAAAATACCCGAATCACTCGAAACCATTTCGATGTCCGGATATTACCTTCCAATATATGAATCTTTATCTCTCGGCCATTTTGAGACTCCTCGTCATGTCCGTGATCTCATCCGGGACTCCGTACAAACTTTGGTCACCAAAACACATAACTCATAATACAAATCGTCATCGAATGTTAAGCGTGCGGACCCTACGGGTTCGTGAACTATGTAGACATGATCGAGACACATCTCCGGTCGATAACCAATAGCGGAACCTGGATGCTCATATTGGTTCCTACATATTCTACGAAGATCTTTATTGGTCAAACTGCAATAACAATATATGTTATTCCCTTTGTCATCGGTATGCTACTTGCCCGAGATTCGATTGTCGGTATCATCATACCTAGTTCAATCTCATTACCGGCAATTCTCTTTACTCGTTCCGTAATGCATCTTCCTGCAACTAAGGCTTATAGTGATGTGCATTACCGAGAGGGCCCAGAGATACCTCTCTGATACTCAGAGTGACAAATCCTAATCTTGATCTATGCCAACCCAATAAACACCTTCAGAGACACCTGTAGAGCATATTTATAATCACCCAGTTACGTTGTGACGTTTGATAGCACACAAGGTGTTCTCCGGTATACACAAGGTGTATAAGTCATGAAGAAAGCAATAGCAATAAAACTTAACGATCATTATGCTAAGCTAACGAATGGGTCTTGTCCATCACATCATTCTCTAATAATGTGATCCCGTTCATCAAATGACAGCACATGTCTATGGTTAGGAAACTTAACCATCTCTGATTAACGAGTTAGTCAAGTAGAGGCATACTAAGGACACTATGTTTTGTCTATGTATTCACGCATGCACTAAGTTTCCGGTTAATATGATTCTAGCATGAATAATAAACACTTATCATGATATAAGGAAATATAAATAACAACTTTATTATTGCCTGTAGGGCATATTTCCGTCAGTCTCCCACTTGCACTAGAGTCAATAATCTAGATTACATAGTAATGATTCTAACACCCATGGAGTCTTGGTGCTGATCATGTTTTACTCGTGAAATAGGCTTATTGAACGGGTCTGCAACATTCAGATCCGTATGGATTTTGCAAATCTCTATGTCTCCCTCCTTGACTTGATCGCGGATGAAATTGAAGCGTCTCTTGATGTGTTTGGTTCCCTTGTGAAATCTGGATTCCCTGGCTAAGGCAATTGCTCCAGTATTGTCACAAAAGATTTTCAATGGACCCAATGCACTAGGTATTACACCTAGATCGGATATGAACTCCTTCATCTAGACTCCTTCATTTGCTGCTTTCGAAGCAGCTATGTACCCTGCTTCACACGTAGATCCCGCTATGATGCTTTGCTTGGAACTGCACCAACTGACAGCCCCACCATTCAATAAAAACACATATCCGGTTTTTGACTTTGAGTCATCCGGATCAGTGTCAAATCTTGCATCGACGTAACCATTTACGACAAGCTCTTTATCACCTCCATAAACGAGAAACATATACTTAGTCCTTTTCAGGAATTTCAGGATGTTCTTGACCGCTATCCAGTGATCCACTCCTGGATTACTTTGGTACCTCCCTGCTAAACTTATAGCAAGGCAGCCATCAGGTCTGGTGCACAGCATTGCATACATGATAGAACCTATGGCTGAGGCATAGGGAATGATTTTCATTTTCTCTCTATCTTCTGCAGTGGTCAGGCATTGAGTCTGACTCAACTTCACACCTTGTAACACATGCAAGAACCCTTTCTTTGACTAGTCCATTTTGAACTTCTTCAAAACTTTATCAAGGTATGTGCTTTGTGAAAGTCCAATTAATGTCTTGATCTATCTCTATAGATCTTAATGCCCAATATATAAGCAGCTTCACCGTGGTCTTTCATAGAAAAATTCTTATTCAAGTATCCTTTTATGCTATCCAGAAATTCAGTATTATTTCCAATCAACAATATGTCATCCACATATAATAGTAGAAATACAGAGCTCCCACTCACTTTCTTGTAAATAAAGGCTTCTCCAAAAGTCTGTATAAAACCATATGCTTTGATCACACTATTAAAGCATATATTCCAACTCCGAGAGGCTTGCACCATTCCATAAATGGATCGCCGGAGCTTGCACTCTTTGTTAGTACCTTTAGGATCGACAAAACCTTCTGGTTGCATCATATACAACTCTTCTTTAAGAAATCCATTAAGGAATGCAGTTTTGACATCCATTTGCCAAATTTCATAATCATAAATGCGGCAATTGCTAACATGATTCGGACAGACTTAAGCATCGATGCGGGTGAGAAGGTCTCATTGTAGTAAACTCCTTGAACTTGTCAAAAACCTTTTGCAACAAGTTGAGCTTTGTAGACAATAACATTACCGCCAGCATCGGTCTTCTTCTTGAAGATCCATTTATTCTCTATGTCTTGCCGATCCTCGGGCAAGTCAACCAAAGTCCACAGTTTGTTCTCATACATGCATGGCTCCCATCTCAGATTTCATGGCCTCAAGCCATTTCGCGGGAACTGGGCTCATTATCGCTTCCTCATAGTTCGTAGGTTCGTCATGGTCTAGTAACATGACTTCCAGAACAGGATTGTCGTACCACTCTGGTGCGGACTGTACTTTGGTTGACCTACGAGGTTCCATAGTAAGTAGTAACTTGATCTGAAGTTTCATGATCTCTTGGGGAACGCGGTATTTCAAAAAAAAAATCCTACGATCACGCAAGATCTATCTAGGAGATGCATAGAAACGAGAGGGGGAGAGTATGTCAACGTACCCTCGTAGACTGAAAGCGGAACCATTATGAAACACGGTTGATGTAGTCAAACGTCTTCGCGATCCAACTGATCAAGTACCGAACGCACGGCACCTCCGCGATCTGCACACGTTCAGCTCGGTGACGTCCCTCGTACTCTTGATCCAGCTGAGGCCGAGGGAGAGTTTCGTCAGCACGACGGCGTGATGACGGTGATGATGAATTTACCGATGCAGGGCTTCGCCTAAGCACTACAACGATATGACCGAGGTGGAATTCTGTGGAGGGGGGCACCGCACACGGCTAAACAATCAACTTGTGTGTCTATGGAGTGCCCCTCCCACATATATAAAGGAGTGGAGGAGTGGAGGGCCGGCCCTCATAGGGCGCGCCCAAGGGGGGGGAGTCCTACTCCCAGTAGGAGTAGGTTTCCCCCTTTCCTAGTAGGAGTAGGAGAAGAAGGAAGAGGGAGAGAGAGGGAAGGAAAGGGGCGGCCGGCCCCCACCCAATTTGGATTGGGCTTGGGGGGCGCCCTCCACCTGGCCGCATCCTCCTCTCTCCCACTAAGGCCCAATAAGGCCCATTGACTCCCCGGGGGGTTCCAGTAACCCCCAGTACACTGGTAAATGCCCGAACTCATCCGGAACCATTCCGATGTCCAAACATACCCTTCCAATATATCGATCTTTATGTCTCGACCATTTCGAGACTGCTCGTCATGTCCGTGATCACATCCGGAACTACGAACTATCTTTGGTACATCAAAACATATAAACTCATAATATCGATCGTCATCGAACGTTAAGCGTGCGGACCCTATGGGTTCGAGAACTATGTAGACATGACCGAAACTAACTTTCGGTCAATAACCAATAGCGGAACCTGGATGCTCATATTGGTTCCTACATATTCTACGAAGATCTTTATCGGTCAAACCGCATAACAACATACATTCTTCCCTTTGTCATCGGTATGTTACTTGCCCGAGATTCGATCGTCGGTATCTCAATACCTAGTTCAATCTCGTTGCCGGCAAGTCTCTTTACTCGTTCCGTAATGCAACATCCTGCAACTAACTTATTAGTCACATTGCTTGCAAGGCCTATAGTGATGTGCATTATCGAGAATGCCCAGAGATACCTCTCCGACAATTGAAGTGACAAATCCTAATCTTGATCTATGACAACTTAACAAACATAATCGGAGACACCTGTAGAGCATCTTTATAGTCACCCAGTTACGTTGTGACGTTTTATAGCACACTAAGTGTTCCTCCGATATTTGGGAGTTGCATAAGCTCATAGTCATAGGAGCATGTATAAGTTATGGAGAAAGCAATAGCAATAAACTAAACGATCATAGTGCTAAGCTAACGGATGGGTCAAGTCAATCACATCATTCTCTAATGATGTGATCCCGTTCATCAATTGACAACTCATGTCTATGGTTAGGAAACTTAACCATCTTTGATTAATGAGCTAGTCAAGTAGAGGCATACTAGTGACACTATGTTTGTCTATGTATTCACACATGTACTAAGTTTCCGGTTAATACAATTCTAGCGTGAATAATAAACATTTATCATGATATAAGGAAATATAAATAACAACTTTATTATTGCCTCTAGGGAATATTTCCTTCAGTCTCCCACTTGCACTAGAGTCAATAATCTAGATTACATTGTAATGATTCTAACACCCATGGAGTCTTGGTGCTGATCATGTTTTGCTCGTGAGAGAGGTTTAGTCAACGGGTCTGCAACATTCATATCCGTATGTATCTTGCAAATCTCTATGTCTCCCTCCTTGACTTGATCATGGATGGAATTAAAGCGTCTCTTGATGTGCTTGGCTCTCTTGTGAAATCTGGATTCCTTTGCCAAGGCAATTGCACCAGTATTGTCACAAAAGATTTTCATTGGACCCGATGCACTTGGTATGACACCTAGATCGGATATGAACTCCTTCATCCAGACTCCTTCATTTGCTGCTTCCGAAGCAGCTATGTACTCCGCTTCACACATAGATCCCGCCATGACGCTCTGCTTGGAACTGCACCAACTGACAGCCCCACCATTCAATAAAAACACGTATCCGGTTTTTGACTTAAAGTCATCCGGATCAGTGTTAAAGCTTGCATCGACGTAACCATTTACGACGAGCTCTTTTTCACCTCCATAAATGAGAAACATATCCTTAGTCCTCTTTAGGTATTTCAGGATGTTCTTGACCGCTGTCCAGTGATCCAGTCTTGGGTTACTTTGGTACCTCCCCACTAAACTAATAGCAAGGCACACATCAGGTGTGGTACACAACATTGCATACATGAGAGAACCTATGGCTGAAGCATAGGGAATGACTTTCATTTTCTCTCTATCTTTTGAAGTGGTCGGGCATTGAGTCTGACTCAATTTCACACCTTGTAACACAGGCAAGAACCCTTTCTTTTCTTGATCCATTTTGAACTTCCTCAAAACTTTATCAAGGTATGTGCTTTGTGAAAGTCCAATTAAGCATCTTGATCTATCTCTATAGATCTTGATGCCCAATATATAAGCAGCTTCACCGAGGTATTTCATTGAAAAATTCTTATTCAAGTATCCTTTCATGTTATTCAGAAATTCAGTATCATTTCTGATCAGCAATATGTCATCCACATATAATATAAGAAATGCTACAGAGCTCCCACTCACTTTCTTGTAAAGCATTGCGAAGAGCTCGGGAATCATCTTATCCATCCCTTGCATATTATAGTTCATCACAAAGATTTTGTAGCTTGGTGGCAGTGATTGAAGAACTCTGTCAATGACACTATCAATTGGAAGATTAACTCCCAGCTGAGTCAAGTGATTGTGGTACCCAGACATTCTGAATATATGGTCACTGACAGAACTATTCTCCTCCATTTTGCAGCTGTAGGACTTATTGGAGACTTCATATCTCTCAATCCCAGCATTTGCTTGAAATATTAACTTCAACTCCTGGAACATCTCATATCCTCCATGACGCTCAAAATATCGTTGAAGTCCCGGTTCTAAGCCATAAAGCATGGCACACTGAACTATCGAGTAGTCATCAGCTTTGCTCTGCCAGGTGTTCATAACATCTGGCGTTGCTCCTACAGTGGGTTTGGCACCTAGCGGTGCTTCCAGGACGTAATTCTTCTGTGCAACAATGAGGAAAATCCTCAAGTTACGGACCCAGTCCGTGTAATTGCTACCATCATCTTTCAACTTAGCTTTCTCTAGGAACGCATTAAAATTCAACGGAACAACAGCACGGGCCATTTATCTACAACAACATAGACATGCAAAATACTATCAGGTACTAAGTTCATGATAAATTAAAGTTCAATTAATAATATTACTTAAGAACTCCCACTTAGATAGATATCCCTGTAATCATCTAAGTGATCATGTGATCCATATCAACTAAACCATATCCCATCATCACGTGAGATGGAGTAGTTTTCAATGGTGAACATCACTATGTTGATCATATCTACTATATGATTCACGCTCGACCTTTGAGTCTTAGTGTTCCGAGGCCATATCTGCATATGCTAGGCTCGTCAAGTTTAACCCGAGTATTCTGCTTGTGCAAAACTGGCTTGCACCTGTTGTATGTGAACGTAGAGTTTATCACACCCAATCATCACGGGGTGTCTCGGCATGATGAACTGTAGCAACGGTGCATACTCAGGGAGAACACTTGTACCTTGAAATTTAGTGAGAGATCATCTTATAATGCTACCGCCGTACTAAGAAAAATAAGATGCATAAAGGATAAACATCACATGCATGCAATCAAATAAGTGATATGATATGGCCATCATCATCTTGTGCCTTTTGATCTCCATCTCCAAAGCACCATCATGATCACCATTGTCACTGGCTTGACACCTTGATCTCCATCGAAGCATCGTTGTCATCTCGCCAACTATTGCTTCTATGACTATCACTACCGCTTAGTGATAAAGTAAAGAAATTACATGGCGATTGCATTTCATACAATAAAGCGACAACCATATCGCTCCTGCCAGTTGCCGATTGTCGGTGTCAAAACCGGCGGATCTCGGGTAGTGGGTCCCGAACTGTGCGTCTAGGCCGGATGGTAACAGGAGGCAGGGAACACGATGTTTTACCCAGGTTCGGGCCCTCTTGATGGAGGTAAAACCCTACGTCCTTCTTGATTAATATTGATGATATGGGTAGTACAAGAGTAGATCTACCACGAGATCAAGGAGGCTAAACCCTAGAAGCTAGCCTATGGTATGATTGTTGTATATGGAATTTATTCCCTACGGACTACAACCCTCCGGTTTATATAGACACCGGATAGGGTTAGGGTTACACAGAGTCGGTTACAATGGTAGGAGATCTTGAATATCCGCATCGCCAAGCTTGCCTTCCACGCCAAGGAAAGTCCCATCCGGACACGGGACGAAGTCTTCAATCTTGTATCTTCATAGTCCAGGAGTCCGGCTGAAGGTATAGTCCGGCTACCCGAACACCCCCTAACCCAGGACTCCCTCAGTAGCCCCTGAACCAGGCTTCAATGACGACGAATCCAGCGCGCAAATTGTCTTCGGCATTGCAAGGCGGGTTCCTCCTCCAAGTCCTTCATAGAAGATTGTAAACACCAAGAGTAGTGTCCGTCTCTGCAAATAAGCTTCCACATATTGCCATAGAGAGAATAATATTAACACAAATCAAATCTGCTGACGTATTCCACAGTGCATCATCACACTACAGCCAAGTCCTTTACTCGAATCATTTTTACTTTTCCACCTCAGCATGTTTTGCGAGGCGGTTTCCTTGGCACGTCTTGTCAAAGCAGAGATCGTGTACCCCCCTTACGGGATTCTCATCAATACGGACGTGGGTAATCCAATCGCGCCACTTATCGCGGCGCTTGGGAGGCAAGCGAGTTTTACTAGGCAGGTGGGGACGCACAACCGCATCCGCCCATATAAGGGGATAAGGATCCACCTTTTTTACCTATGCCTTCTTCCTCTTTTGCCTATGCATCTCCTGCGCACTCGAGCTCCAGCGCCCAAGGCCGCACTTCCCACCTCAACCTTCTCCAGCAATGTCCGGAGCGGGAGGCAAGTGGATGGTCTCCTCCGTCACGGAGGGCCATGTCAAAAAGCTAAGGAAGGCCGGATACTTGTCTCGCGCACCAACTTCCCAAGGACGGGCAACTTCTCCCCACCCCAAGGCCCCATGAGAGGGTAGTATTCCTTCCCCACTTCCTCCGCGGACTGGGTTTTCCACTCCACCCATTTGTCCGGGGGCTCATGTTTTACTATGGCCTGGATTTCCATGATCTGGCCCCGAACTTCGTCCTCAACATCTCGGCGTTTATCGTCGTGTGCGAGGCTTTCCTCCGCATCCGCCCCCATTTCGGCCTCTGGCTCAAGACCTTCAACGTCAAGCCCAAGGTGGTGTGCGGCAGCCAGGCGGAGTGCGGAGGCGCCATGGCGGGCAAGATGACCAACGTCCTATGGCTCGAGGGCTCCTTCATGGAGACCCTGAAGGGGTGGCAATCGTGGTGGTTTTACATCACCGAGCCGCGCGATCCGAAATGGATCGCAGCCCCCGAGTTCCGATCCGGACCCCCCACGCGACTTATGTCCTGGAAAGAGACGGGCCTGTCGTGGGGCGACGAAAAAGAGGTGACCGGACTGCAGACATGCATCCAGTCCCTGGTGAGCAAGCTGATCAAGCTCGTCAATGTAGTCCAGGTTATGCTTGTCCGCCGGATCCTCCCGTGTCAACAACGGGACTTTAATTTGTGGGAGTTCGACCCGGCGCAGCACCAAACCCTTAACAGGCTCTTCGACACGACGTATGAAGACGTCTGGAAGGTGCTAACCAAAGGCACCGAGGCTCCCACATCCGCTTCCGAGGACCGCGGATACAGCTCGCGGCGTCACGCTAGCGAGGTAAGCTATTTTCACCTTTTACAGGATGTTAAGTTTTTTCATAGTCTGACTCTATGCGGGATCTAAACTCCCTCACCTTTGACAGGCTTGGCAGGCACAGTCTGAATCCATTAACTGTCCGGCTCCCTTGCCCGAAGACCTAGCCCCTGCTCTCCTAGTGAAGCTGCTGGTTCCGGCGCCTTATGTCGTGCCGGAGAAGAAGGCCAAGAAGAAGAAGGCCACAGGGACTCGAAAGAGTGCCCGTAATGTGGTGGTGTCGGACTCGTCATCCGACGAGCCCGAGACGCTCTCCTCCCGTGAGAACAAGGAGGAGCAAGAAGAAAACTCTCCCCCTCTAGTGGGGGGAGGAAAGAAAAGGAAGGCCGCCCCAACAGGGGAGGCCAAAGGGTCCAGGAAGAGGAAGACCCCTCCGCCGAACTACTCCCCCGATGCCGAAGAGGACGAAGAGGAGTGGCCAGATAGGGCCAAGCATCCGGTGAAATCGTAAGTATTTGGATATCAGAGTAACTCATGACGTTCCTTTGTCGCACAACTTTCCCTAATGTCGAACATAATTATGCAGCCCGCCCCGGGCCGAACTCAACGAGTCGTCGAGCGCTCCCTGGATTCATCGAACGTGAACTCAGTTCCGCCCGCTATCTCCCCCCGCACTGCGGACGACGCCGAAGTGGCGTCGCAACGAGCTCTGGGGCAGGAGGAGGTGGTCCTGGAGGAGCCGCAAGGCGACCTCCCGGACCCCAGGAGTAAAGGGGACAAGACCCCCCAGGGCTCCAAGTACGGCTTTGTGCCGGACACCGCGCCGGAATCTTCAACAGTTCCGGACCGCGGTAGGCGAACTCCTTCCAAGAGGAGCAAGCCTTCTGAGCCGGCGGCCTCCGTCCAACCGGAGGTGCCGGACAATCTGCTTGAGGTGCTTGACAGCGCCTCCATCGACGAGGAGCACCATACTATTATGAGTACGGTGATCCAGAAGGTTCAATCCGCCAAGAGCGGACTGACTGAAGCTTGCGCTAGCCTTCTAACAGGCTTCGAGGTAAGTAAACATATATAAAAATAGTACCGCATAGACAGTAGCCCCTGATGCTTTGTTTGGCGTTCGGAAAGAAAAGCCGAATAGAGGATCTAGTAAATTTTGCAGGAGTCTAACAATAAAGAGTCAATATGCGTGTGCAGGCTTCGCTGCTATCCACCGCTGCACTGACTGCGGAGGTGGGTGTCCTAAAACAGGACCGCAAGCGGACTGAGCAAGAGCTCGGCCTTGCCAAGCGGCAGCTCGAGGAAAAAGAAGGTAGGAAATACCTTACAGAAAAAGTGCCTATAGAGAGGCGTGATTGCAAAAAATAACAGGATTGCACTGCTTATTATAGGGGCCACGACTGAGGTGGCGACCCTCAAGCAGACGCTGTCCGAGGCCAAAAAGAAAACGGCCGTGGAGCGCACCGAGCGAGAGAGACTTGGGGCTCAGGTCGGCGAGGTGCAGCAAGAGCTTCAGGCTCTCATGAAAAAACATGAGAGTTTGGAGCTTGAGTCAAAGACCCAAGCGTCCGAGCTCGCGGCAGCCCTTGAGACTGCCAAATCTGCCAAGGCCGAAGCCCAAAAGGCCCTCCAAGAGTTGGAGGAGATGAAGAAGACAGCAGCGGGTAAGGCATTCTTTATGCAAAGCAGAAATATAAAAGTAGACTACTTGTTACTTACCCGAATCCGGAGTTCTCTAGGGGCATTCGCATATCTTCCCCGCAGCGTATCCGCCGCCGCCGCATTCTACCGAGCTGAAGAGGGTAGCTCGACGGAGAAGGTGTTCTGGTCTCAATATGCTGAGGCTGGACATCCTGTGCCCTTGAGCGACCAGCTGAAACAGCTGGTCGAGCTCCACAAGGCGGCCGAACAGGCCATGAAGGGCTTCATAGTTCGGTTGTGGCCTGGAGACACCCTGCCTGGGAGCTACTTTGGGCTGGTGCGGCGGCTGGTGGAGGCCTATCCAAGGCTCGAGGTCATCAAGCGCTCCGTCTGCATCGAAGGTGCCCGTCGGGCCCTTGCCCGTGCAAAGGTGCACTGGGGTAAGCTGGACGGTGAGAAGCTTGTGAAGGACGGGCCGCCGCCGGGGAAGGAGCATCGCAAGCCCGAGAACTATTACAAGGATGTTCTTGCGGGTGCCCGCCTTGTGGCGGATGAATGTACCAAGGATGTAATTTTTGAATAAACTCGCTCGTTTTTATCCTGTGCGCTGAAAACTTGTTCATGGGCGCTTAAGCAATGCTTGTTGAATTTAAAATATTATTTTCTGTGCGGCCATTTATCAAAAAATTGAGAGATGGCCAGTCGTCAGCTTCTGCCCCCATGCCACTAGTGTTGGGGTGTTCGGGATAAACCTGAGCGCTCTTTTTCCGATAGTTGGGTCCTTCAAGGGAGGCGCTCAGCACAACGAACCAGGCAATCGGACTATAATGCTTGAACACTCTCACTTAGCCATAGACCTTTATAATTTTAAATTTCGGCGAAGCCCCTAGTTCGGAAGACCGAGTTCGAGGCGCTATCCATGCCTTGGCCGGACAATCCGGCTCCTCGCTCGAAGCGGCATAAGTCTTTAGGGACTCGAAAAACCTCTCGAACAATGACCGGTCTCTCGCCTCATCATGACAGTCAGTTTTGGCTTTCTCCACTGAGGTGCTTAACCCAGCTCAACCGGGGCACAATCGCAGTGGTTCTCCTAGTGCTACCTTAGCCTATATAGCGGAACGTAAGGCACCAAAACATAGGAGCCGGGCAAACCCAACTATTGACCCAAATCATGATTCGGAGCCGATGCATATAGTGCTATAAGTTCGGGGTGCCGCACTTGTGAAAGTGTACGGACTTCTCACACCATATTAAAGGGTACTGAAGCCCCTGGCGTACTTGCCGTACCACGGTGTATGGGTGCAACATGTCATTAATGAACATATATAAAAGAGAGTAATGCAGAAAATAGACAAAAGCTATGCATTGTTTATAGAGAGGCTATTTATCAAAGCCGAACGATACAAATAGTGTGGTAAGCAAAAGATATTGGACTATTCAGTATGTCCTGACCAGGGGCAGGCCGCGGAATTGTATTTAAAACAGGTATACCGCTCGTAATAGAGACCACTTGGGAGTTCCATAATGCGGCATGGCTTGTCTGCCTCCATGGATCTTGCATCGTTTGTGCGGCAGTCGAATTGCCGAACAGGTCGTCCGAAGTATGGAGTCCTGAAAGTAAGAAAAAATTAAAAAAGAATCCGGCAGCCCCTAGTACGTTTTAAGCTGTATTTTGGGCGTGCCGTTATTGTGCCCCTTCCCCTGTGCCCATGGTATTTCAATGGCGTAGTTATGTACGCGAGGTACTGGTTTTGCTATGTCGCGAAGGCTGGGGTTGGGGCTGCATTGCTATGCTTGCTCAGAGTGTGCCAGGCGGTCCTGCTGTGGGTTACTCCGGGCGCTTGGCAGTGTGTGGCTTTTTAATGGCCGGACTGGAGAATTGCCTGAGAAGGCTACTTTGTACCTCCGCTGCGAGAGCCACCATATGCTCCTCCGTACGGAGGGAGCGTTCGGTGTTTCCGTTGACCGTAATTACTCCTCGAGGGCCTGGCATCTTGAGCTTGAGATATGCGTAGTGCGGCACCGCATTGAATTTTGCGAATGCGGTTCGTCCGAGCAGGGCGTGATAGCCACTGCGAAATGGGACTATATCGAAGATTAACTCTTCGCTTCAGAAATTGTCCAGGGATCCGAAGACCACGTCAAGTGTTACTAAGCCTGTACAGTTGGCTTCTACACCTGGTATAACGCCTTTAAAGGTCGTTCTTGTGGGCTTAATCCTTGAGGGATCTATGCCCATTTTCCGCACTATATCCTGATAAAGCAGGTTCAGGCTACTACCACCGTCCATGAGGACTCTTGTGAGATGAAATCCGTCGATGATTGGGTCGAGAACCAATGTGGCGAAGCCGCCATGACGGATGCTAGTGGGATGGTCCCTTCGATCAAAAGTGATCGGGCAGGAGGACCATGGGTTGAACTTTAGGGTGACTGGCTCCATCGCGTATACGTCCCGTAGTGCATGCTTCCGCTCCCGCTTGGGAATGTGGGTTGCGTATATCATGTTCACCGTCCGCACTTGTGGGGGAAAGCCCTTCTGCCCATTGTTGTTCGGTGGCTTGGGCTCCTCATCATCGCTGTGCAGCCCCTTGTCTCTGTTTTCGGCCCTTAACTTGTCTGCCTGCTTGAACACCCAACAATCCCTGTTAGTATGATTGGCTGGCCTTTCGGGGGTGCCATGTATCTGGCACAAGCGATCGAGTATTCGGTCCAAACTGGACGGGCCCTGAGTATTCTTTTTAAATGGCTTTTTCCGCTGACCGGATTTATAGCCTTTGAATCCGGCATTGACTGTCGTGTCTTCATTGCTGTCGCTGTTAACGCGGTGTTTTTGCTTATTCCGACGTGTCCTGCCACTTTTGTCCTTGGTATCCGAATTACCAAGGTTCTTTGATAAGTTGTTACTGCGAGCTAGCCAGCTGTCTTCTCCCGTGCAAAAGCGGGTCATGAGTGTCGTGAGGGCTGCCATGGATTTCGGCTTTTCCTGTCCCAGGTGCCGGGCAAGCCACTCATCGCGGATGTTATGCTTGAAGGCTGCTAGGGCCTCTGCGTCCGGACAGTCGACTATCTGGTTTTTCTTTGTTAGGAACCGTGTCCAGAATTGTCTGGCCGATTCTTCTGGCTGCTGAATTATGTGGCTTAAGTCGTCGGCATCCGGCGGTCGCACGTAAGTGCCCTGGAAGTTGTCGAGGAATGCGGCTTCCAGGTCCTCCCAAGAACCGATTGAGTCTGCTGGCAAGCTGTTAAGCCAATGCCGGGCCGGTCCTTTAAGTTTGAGTGGGAGGTATTTGATGGCGTGTAGATCATCGCCGCATGCCATGTGGATGTGAAGGAGATAATCCTCGATCCATACCGCCGGATCTGTTGTGCCATCGTATGATTCGATGTTTACGGGTTTGAAACCCTCTGGGATTTTATGATCCATTACTTCATTCGTGAAGCATAGCGGGTGTGCGGCGCCTCTGTACTAGGCTATATCACGACGCAGCTCGGAAGAGCTATGTCTGTTGTGTTCGGCCCGGCCAGATTTGTTGTATCCGGAGTGAAGATCATTGTCACATGCCGTAGGGCGCCTGCACGATCTGTAGATCGATCTTGTTTGTCTTGCCTTATCCTCCAGTATGTCTCGCAGGTCGGGCGCATTTTCTCGTGCCATAGTTGAGCGGCGTCAGGGCATGGCTTGGGTGGAGGGCCGAGAGGCCTCTCTGCCGCAGCCGCGAGGTGGCCGGTCTGCCATGTTTTACAAAACATGATCATCTCATACAACAATTTATATAATCACGTCTTGACCATATCACATCAGAACTGTTGGGGAACGTAGTAATTTCAAAAAATTTCCTACTCACAAATAGGATCATGGTGATGCATAACAACGAGAGGGGAGAGTGTTGTCTATGTACCCTAGTAGACCGAAAGCGAAAGCGTTAGCACAACGTGGTTGATGTAGTCGTACGTCTTCACGATCCGACCGATCCAAGTACCGAACGTACGGCACCTCCGAGTTCAACACACGTTCAGCTCGATGACGTTCCGTGAACTCTGATCCAGCAGAGCTTCATGGGAAAGTTCCGTCAGCACGACAGCGTGGTGACGGTGATGATGTTGCTACCGACGCAGGGCTTCGCCTAAGCACCGCTACGATATGATCGAGGTGGAATATGGTGGAGGGGGGCAGTGCACACGGCTAAGAGATCAAGAGATCAATTATTATCTCTAGAGGTGCCCCCTGCCCCCGTATATAAAGGACCAGGGGGGAGGAGGCGGCCACCGGGAGTAGGACTCCTTATTTTCCTAGTTGGAGTAGGAAGGGGAAAGGAAGGGAAGGAGAGAGAGAGGAAGGAAAGTGGGGCGCCCTCCCCTCCTTGTCCAATTCGGACTAGAGGGGGAGGGGCCCGTGGCCTGCCCTAGCCGCCCTCCTCTTCTCCACTAAAGCCCATCTTGGCCCATTAAACTCCCCCCCGGGGGGGGGGGGGGGGGGGTTCCGGTAACCCCCCGGTACTCCGGTATATGTCCGAAACTCCCCGAAACCATTCCGATGTCCGAATATAGTCGTCCAATATATCGATCTTTATGTCTCGACCATTTTGAGACTCCTTGTCATGTCCATGATCACATCCGGGACTCCAAACTACCTTAGGTACATCAAAACACAAAAACTCATAATACAATCATCACCGAAACTTTAAGCGTGTGGACCCTACGGGTTCGAGAACTATGTAGACATGACCGAGACATGTCTCCGGTCAATAACCAATAGCGGAACCTGGATGCTCATATTGGCTCCTACATATTCTACGAAGATCTTTATCGTCAAACCGCATAACAACATATGTTGTTCCCTTTGTCATCGGTATGTTACTTGCCCAAGATTCGATCGTCGGTATCTCAATACCTAGTTCAATCTCGTTACCGGCAAGTCTCTTTACTCGTTCTGTAATACATCATACCGCAACTAACTTATTAGTTACAATGCTTGCAAGGCTTATAGTGATGTGCATTACCGAGTGGGCCCAGAGATACCTCTCCGATAATCATAGTGACAAATCCTAATCTCGAAATACGCCAACCCAACAAGTACCTTCGGAGACACCTGTAGAGTACCTTCATAATCACCCAGTTACGTTGTGACGTTTGGTAGCACACAAAGTGTTCCTCCGGTAAATGGGAGTTGCATAATCTCATAGTCATAGGAACATGTATAAGTCATGAAGAAAGCAATAGCAACGTACTAATTAACGAACAAGTGCTAAGCTAACGGAATGGATCAAGTCAATCACATCATTCTCCTAATGATGTGATCCCGTTAATCAAATGAGAACTCATGTCTATGGCTAGGAAACATAACCATCTTTGATTAACGAGCTAGTCAAGTAGAGGCATACTAGTGACACTCTGTTTGTCTATGTATTCACACATGTATCATGTTTCCGGTTAATACAATTCTAGCATGAATAATAAACATTTATCATGATATAAGGAAATAAATAATAGCTTTATTATTGCCTCTAGGGCATATTTCCTTCAAGAACATGCCTTGCAAAAACAAGTTAGACGTCCTCTACTTTGTTGTTGCAAGTTTTACGTGGCTGCTAAAATTGGAGAAATAGACACCCACTAGCCACCCATGTGCGAAGCATGTCGATAGAACCAGTCTCGCGTAAGCGTACACATAATGTCGGTCTGAGCCGCTTCATCCAGCAATACCGCTGAATCAAGAATCAACTAGTGACGACAAGCAATATGTATATACCCACGCCCACAACTCCTTTGTGTTCGACTCGTGCATATAACATCTACACATAGACCTGGCTCGGATGCCACTGTTGGGGAACGAAGTATTTCAAAAAAAAATCCTACGATCACGCAAGATCTATCTAGGAGATGCATAGCAACTAGAGGGGGAGAGTATGTCTACGTACCCTCATTGACCGAAAGCGGAAGCGTTATGAAATGTGGTTGATGTAGTCGAACGTCTTCGCAATCCAACCGATCAAGTACCGAATGCACGGCACCTCCGCGATCTGCACACGTTTAGCTCGGTGATGTCCCTCGTACTCTTGATCCAGCTGAGGCCGAGGGAGAGTTTCGTCAGCATGACGGTGTGATGATGGCGATGATGAAGTTACCGGCGCAGGGCTTCGCCTAAGCACTACAACGATATGACCGAGGTGGAAATCTGTGGGGGGGGGGGCACCACACATGACTAAGCAATCAACTTGTGTGTCTATGCGGTGCCCCCCTCCCCCGTATATAAAGGAGTGGAGGAGGGGAACGCCGGCCCTCATAGGGTGCGTCCAAGGGGGGAGTCCTACTCCCAGTAGGAGTAGGTTTCCCCCTTTCCTAGTAGGAGTAGGAGAAGAAGGAAGAGGGAGACAGAGGGAAGGAAAGGGGGGCGCCCCCCACCCAATTTGGATTGGGC
>NC_041388.1:346879998-346918301 GCF_002162155.2 Triticum dicoccoides | reverse complement strand
CGATACTACCGTAAATGCCCGAACTCATCCGGAACCATTCCGATATCCAAACATAGCCTTCCAATATATCGATCTTTACATCTCGACCATTTCGAGACTCCTAATCATGTCTGTGATCATATCCGAGACTCCGAACTATCTTCGGTACATCAAAACACAAAAACTCATAATACCGATCGTCATCGAACGTTAAGCGTGCGACCCTACGGGTTCGAGAACTATGTAGACATGTCCAAAACTCACCTCCGGTCAATAACCAATAGCGGAACCTGGATGCTCATATTGGTTCCTACATATTCTACGAAGATCTTTATCGGTCAAACCGCATAACAACATACGTTGTTCCCTTTGTCATCGATGAGTTACTTTCCCGAGATTCGATCGTCGGTATCTCAATACCTAGTTCAATCTCGTTACCAACAAGTCTCTTTACTCATTCCGTAATGCAACATCCCGCAACTAACTTATTAGTCACATTGCTTGCAAGGCTTATAGTGATGTGCATTACCGAGAGGGCCAGAGATACCTCTCCGACAATCTGAGTGACAAATCCTAATCTTGATCTATGCCAACTCAACAAACACCATCGGAGACACCTGTAGAGCATCTTTATAGTCACCCAGTTACGTCGTGATGTTTGATAGCACACTAAGTGTTCCTCCGGTATTCAGGAGTTGCATAATCTCATAGTCATAGGAACATGTATAAGTTATGGAGAAAGCAATAGCAATAAACTAAACGATCATAGTGTTGGGGAACGCAGTTATTTAAAAAATTTCCTACGCACACGCAAGATCTATCTAGGTGATGCATAGCAACGAGAGGGGAAGAGTGTTGTCCACGTGCCATTGTAGACCATAAGCGGAAGCGTTATGACAACGCGGTTGATGTAGTCGTACGTCTTCACGATCCGACCGATCCTAGCACCGAAGGTATGGCACCTCCGCGATCTGGACACGTTCAGCTCGATGACGTCCCGCAAACTCTAGATCCAGCATAGTGTTGAGGGAGAGTTTCGTCAGCACGACGGCGTGATAAAGCTACCGGTGCAGGGCTTCGCCTAAGCACTACAACGATACGACCGAGGTGGATTTTGGTGGAGGGGGCCACCGCACATGGCTAAACAATGTCAACTTGTGTGTTCTAGGGTGCCCCCCTGCCCCATATATAAAGGAGCAAGGGGAAGGGGCCGGCGGCCTCATAGGGTGCGCCCCAAGGGGGGAATCCTACTCCTACTAGGAGTAGGTTCCCCCTTTCCTAGTCCAACTAGGAGGGGAAGGAAAGAGGAGGAGGAGAGAAGGAAAGAGGGGGCTGGCCCCCCAAGCCCTAAACCAATATGGTTTGGGCCTAGTGGGCGCGCCCCACAGCTCCCTTGCTGCCCTCTATTTCCACTAAGGCCCATGAAGGCCCATTGACCCCCCGGGGGGGGGGGTTCCGGTAACTCCCCGGTACTCCGGTATTTATCCGGTGACCCCCGGAACCTTTCTGGTGTCCGAATATAACCTTCCAATATATCAATGTTTATGTATCGACCATTTCGAGACTCCTCGTCATGTCCGTGATCACATCCAGGACTCCAAACTACCTTCGGTTCATCAAAACACATAAACTCATAATACCGATCGTCATCGAACATTAAGCGTGCGGACCCTACGGGTTCGAGAACTATGTAGACATGACCGAGACTCACTTCCGGTCAATAACCAATAGCAGAACCCAGATGCTCATATTGGTTCCTACATATTCTACAAAGATCTTTATCAGTCAAACCACATAACAACATACGTTGTTCCCTTTGTCATTGGTATGTTACTTTCCCGAGATTTGATCATCGGTATCTCAATACCTAGTTCAATCTCATTACCGGCAAGTCGCTTTACTCGCTCGGTAATGCAACATCCTGCAACTAACTCATTATTCACATTGCTTGCAAGGCTTATAGTGATGTGCATTACCGAGAGGGCCCAGAGATACCTCTCCGACTATCGGAGTGACAAATCCTAATCTCGATCTATGCCAACTCAACAAAACACCATCAGAGACACCTGTAGAGCATCTTTATAATCACCCAGTTACGTTGTGACGTTTGATATCACACTAAGTGTTCCTCCAGTATTCGGGAGTTGCATAATCTCATAGTCATAGGAACATGTATAAGTTATGTAGAAAGCAATAGCAATAAACTAAACGATCATAGTGCTAAGCTAATGGATGGGTCAAGTCAATCACATCATTCTCTAATGATGTGATCCCGTTCATCAAATGGCAACTCATGTCTATGGCTAGGAAACTTAACCATCTTTGATTAACGAGCTAGTCAAGTAGAGGCATACTAGTGACACTCTGTTTGTCTATGTATTCACACATGTACTAAGTTTCCAGTTAATACAATTCTAGCATGAATAATAAACAATTATCATGATATAAGGAAATATAAATAACAACTTTATTATTGCCCCTAGGGCATATTTCCTTCAGTCTCCCACTTGCACTATAGTCAATAATCTAGTTCACATCGTCATGTGATTTTACACCAATAGTTCACATCTTTATGTGATTACTTCACATCTTCATGTGACTAATACCCCAAGGGTTTACTGGAGTCAATAATCTAGTTCACATCGCTATGTGTTTAACACCCAAAGAGTGATCATGTTTTGCTTGTGAGAGAGGTTTAGTCTACCGGTCTGCAACATTCAGATCCGTATGTATTTTGCAAATTTCTATGTCTACAATACTCTACACGTAGCTACTCTAGCTAATTTCTCCCACTTTCAATATGTATCTACATCAAGACTTAGAGTCATCTAGATCGGTGTCAAAAGTTTGCATCGACGTTAATCTTTATGACGAACTCTTTTATCACCTCCATAACCGAGAAATATTTCCTTAGTCCTCTAAGGATAATTTTGACCATTGTCCAGTGATTTACTCCTAGGTCACTATTGTACTCCCTTGCCAAAATCATGCTAAGGTATACAATAGGTCTGGTACACAGCATAGCGTACTTTATAGAACCTATGATTGAGGCATAGGGAATGACTTTTCATTCTCTTTCTATTTTCTGCCGTGGTCGGGTTTTGAGTCTTTACTCAACTTCACACCTTGCAACACAGGCAAGAACTCTTTCTTTGACTAATCCATTTTAAACTCCTTCAAAAAACATTCAAGGTATGTACTTATCAGAAAGGTTGTAGTGCTCCCACTCACTTCAAAAAACTTATCAAGCGTCCTGATCTATATCTATAGATCTTGATGCTCAATATGTAAGCAGCTTTACCAAGATCTTTCTTTGAAAAACTCCTTTCAAACACTCCTTCATGCTTTCCAGAAAATTCTACATCATTTCTGATCAACAATATGTCATTCACATATACTTATCAGAAAGGTTGTAGTGCTCCCACTCACTTTATTGTAAATACAAGCTTCACCGCAAGTATATATAAAACTATATGTTTTGATCAACTTATCAAAGCATATATTCCAAATCTGAGATGCTTGCACCAGCCCATAGATGGATCGCTGGAGCTTGCACACTTTGTAAGCATCTTTAGGATTGACAAAACCTTCTGGTTGCATCGTATACAACTCTTCTTCAATAAATCCATTAAGGAATTGTAGTGACCCGACCTCAAACGGTCAAGTCTTTGTGCTTCAGTGCCATCCCTGGATCGGTAATGCTGACACACACAGTACTCGAAGGATTTATTACAGAGTAGCAATCACACACTTATTACATCGAATGTCTCAAAAGAGAACTTACTACAATAAATATGGCTTAAGGCCATCTAATACGATAACAACGGAAGGCTTAGAAGATAAAGTGAGTCCATAAGCTCCAATGGCATAGCTGAGCTGCACGGCAACGACCTAACGAACCTTACTCCTCGTCTGAAAAGTCTGCAACATAATACGTTGCAGCCCGAAAACGGGTCAGCACATGGAATATGCTGGCAAAATAACACAATAGAGCAAGAACTGAATAATGCTATCACTACATGCATATTTGGCTGGTGAAAAGCTCTATGGTTAAAGTTTTAGCGAAAAGCCAATTTTTCCCTACAACAAAGGAATAGATTTTATTTAACTATCATGGTAGTTGAAACATCATTGAGAAGGTTCCTCCAACTCAATCCCAATTAAAAGTAATTAGCAACCCAACAATATTAATTTAGAGTGATGAGATACATATGATAATCCAAGTACTAGATACTCAAGATGTCCATAATCAGGGACACGGCTTGATTAGTTTGTACACTCTACAGAGGTTTGCACACTTTTCCCCACAAGACTCGATCTCCTCCGTTGGATTTCTCGCACTACATGGTGTTCGAGAAACGGATGATCGAGACACGGTCTATCAGAAGCATTAGCTCTAACCCCCGGTAGACAGTACCAACCTACATCCCTCTACATCTGCTAGCCTACCACTGGAAGAGGTCATGCAACTTACTCAACTATGCTAGAGCCCATAATAGCTTGTGGCTGCACACGGAAGTTTCTAGCATGAAATATCTTAGTTCCCTTTGAGCCTGGGTGGCGGACCTTAGGATTATCGCACGGGTACTCTGGGATATCCTAGGACAACACTGGATTCTCCAGGTGCCCGACAAGCAATCCACCCAGATGTGTATTAAAGTTGCCACCTTAAGTTGAACCATTAATTAACAATCTCACATCTGTCATGGATTCACTCACCCAAAACATGTCTACGAGCAAAGCATAGCAATATAAGCAATACGTAGAAGTAACTCCCAAGGGTTTGATAATAACAGGGCAATAGGTTCTACCTCATCAACTACTTCCCAATCCCACATGTTATCAAGTCCTAACCACGCAATGTTTGAGGGTTGAAACTAATGCATAAAAACTAGGTGATAAAGGGATATGATCAAAGTGTTACTAGCCTTGTTGATGATCCGCAAAACCTAGAGACTCGTGGTAGCACGCTTCGCACTCCGGGTGTTCTATCGCAAACAAACAATAGCATACATAAGCAATCAAGCAAAGACGCACGGGTAAAACACGAATAAGAAGATCTAACCAGAAAGTTCAACTTAAGAACTCCGGTTTGCAAAAAGAATAAAAACAAACGGAGCAACGAAACTCAAACGGCGAAAGAAATAAGATCCGATTACTAATCTGGACTAAAGTCAAATTTTACTGTACCAAAATCTTGTTCAAGTTGGTTAAACAGAAAGAGGGCTTCGAGACAAAGATCTGGGCACTTGAATCGCCTGATTCCGATAAACGAGCGAAAACATAAACTAAAACGAAAATCGGATCAGAAATCACGATCGAAAATAATCGCGAAAAATCCGAAAAAAAACTGACAAACAGGCTAACGAACGAACATTCGCTGTCTGTGGCTAACGGGTGAACACCGTTCGTTGAAACGAATGTCCGCTAAGTAACTAAACCAAGAAAACTAGCGAACCGTTCTAAAAAACCGAAACTAGGGTTTTAAAAAACCGCGGTTTTACCTAAACCGTAAAAAAACCGGACGGCGAGATTCGAACTCCGGCGCGGCTCCGGCGGCTTCCGGTGAGTGGGGCGGCGGTGCGGGCAACGTCGGGGTGCGGCAGGGCGGCGCGGGGTGGCGTGGGGTGGCGCGGGATGGCTAGCTGGCGGTGGCGGCAGCAGCGGCAAGCGGCGGCAGCACCGGCGGCGGCGCACAGCGGCGGAGCGGCTAGCGGGCGACGGCTTGGGGCTCCAAGAGTGGCCCCGGGTCGACTTTTAAAAGGGGGGAGGGTGGCTGGCGGGAGGGGGTGGGGAGGCGTGGCCGGCTCGGCCTTGGCCGGCGGCGGCGTGGTGGTCGCGGTCTCCGCGATGGAGAAGGCGGCGCGGCGGCGGCTGGGCCAACTGGGCCTCGGCTCAGTTCGGTCCGGCAGGCTTCTCTTTTTTTTAATAACGCTCTGACGAAAATAAATCCTAGAAAAATAAATAAAAATCTAAAAATGCCAAAACAAATTATCACCGTCTAAATAAAATATTTAGAATAAGATGAACATTTTCTTGGCCCTAAAATGCAATTTTGAAAACGTGCAATTTTTCTAATGCAAATAAAATAACAGTAAAATCCGAATAAAAGCAAATATTAATTTTAATATTTTTCCTCCAATATTTCATTTATTTTGAAGAATTCATATTATCTCCTCCCATATATTTTAACATGAAATATTTTCGGAGAGAAAAAATAATTAAAACCAATAATCCTCGTTTCGATATTTGATAAAATTCATATATGAAAATAGTGAAATCCCCAACTCTCTCTCCGAGGGTCCTTGAGTTGCTTAGGATTTCGAGGATCAAGCCAAAATGCAATAAAATATGATATGCAATGATGACCTAATGTATAACATTCCAATTGAAAATTTGGGATGTTACAAACCTACCCCCCTTAAGATGAATCTCACCCTCGAGATTCGAGTTGGCTAGTGTCGGTGTCAAAACCGGCGGATCTCGGGTAGGGGGTCCCGAACTGTGCGTCTAGGAGGATGGTAACAGGAGGCAGGGGACACGAAGTTTTACCCAGGTTCGGGCCCTCTTGATGGACGTAAAACCCTACGTCCTGCTTGATTAATATTGATGATATGGGTAGTACAAGAGTAGATCTACCACGACATCGGAGAGGCTAAACCCTAGAAGCTAGCCTATGGTATGATTGTATGTTGTCCTATGGACTAAAACCCTCCGGTTTATATAGACACCGGAGGGGCTAGGGTTACACCAGGTCGGTTACAAAGGAGGAGATATACATATCCGTATTGCCTAGCTTGCCTTCCACGCCAAGTAGAGTCCCATCCGGACACGAGACGAAGTCTTCAATCTTGTATCTTCATAGTCCAACAGTCCGGCCAAAGGATATAATCCGGCTGTCCGGATACCCCCTAATCTAGGACTCCCTCAGTAGCCCCCGAACCAGGCTTCAAGGACGATGAGTCCGGCACGCAGTATTGTCTTCGACATTGCAAGGCGGGTTCTTCTCCATCTTTCGAACGTTTGTAAAGCAGTGTCCGGTCCCATAAATGTTTGGACCTCTTAGCTTTTGTGCCCAATAAGGGCTTTCTCCCATGCTTCGAATGAATACGAGGCGCCAGGGTGTTTTTACATTCTCCCCCCTATCCAGATAAACAAATTGTCTATTAAAGGGATGGGGATCCTTAGATCCAATCCATACCATCCTCCCCCAGCGAGAGTTCATCAGAGCGCATTCCAGAAAGATCCATTCCAGCATGGCCGACCTCCGCAGCTCCTCCTCCCGCCCCCGAAGCCCTAAGCCCGGTGACTGGGAGAGGTGTTCAGTCCCACACAGTCGTTTAGTCGAACTTCAGACTAAGGGATTTCTCCCTCCGGCGTACATGGTGTCCATTCGAGCCGGGCTCGCCACCTACAATGGCGGGGAGCAAGCGGAGAGCTTTCCCTGCCCCTCTATGGGGGAACGGGTCTGCCTTGTTCCTTATTTACTAAGGGGACTCAGATTTCCAATTCATCCGTTCCTCCGCGGGCTCCTGGAGTTCTACGGCCTCCAATTACACAATTTTACCCCTGCCTCCCTTCTACACATCGCCGGCTATGTTGCTCTCTGCGAGTTGTTCCTGGGCTGCGAGGCTCACTTCGAGCTGTGGAAAAGGTTGTTTTGCCTCGTCCCTCACACACAGGGAAGACTGGCCTGGTACCGGATATGATGCATCGTCCGAAATATGACGCATCGTCCGAAATATGACGCATCGCCGATACCGGATACCTGTCTGGTACCCCTAAGAAGTCGTCCAAAGACTGGCCTTCAGAATGATTTTATATGGAGGACGTTCCCCTTCCGGACCCTGTTCAGCGGGGTCTTCCTGAGTTCAACAATGCTCCTCTAAAGAAGCGCCAAAGTTGGTGTCCATGGAGCCCCCAGGTGGAAGACAACAGGGAAGTCCTCTATCTGATGAACCGGATCAAAGCATTGGCTCAATCAGGATTGACAATAATCGAAGTTATGTCGATTTGCATAATGCGGGGAGTGCAGCCACTTCAATATCGTGGGAACCCCTTGTGGTGTTATAACGGGGAGGATGATGCCACCCACTGCGGGCGTAAGGGTCCAGACAATGCTGCCGCTCTAGCAAAAATTCTGTCCGAACTGTTCGAGGGTGAGGAAGAGGAGTTCACCCGCATCAAGCCAGGGGATGGATTCTCCATGTACAATCCTCCAAGCTGGGTAAGTTATATTTCCCTGCTCCCATTTTTCCCGCATTCTTTGTCGTAAGTATTCACCTTGCCACTTGGCGGCAGGAACTGCGAAAAGCCATAAAGGAGGTCTGCAGCCCTTCTCCACAACCAGAGGACCCTGACCGGGCCCTCGACTCCAGACTTGAAGAAGATTCGGTTATCTCCGTGGAGCTGATAGACCGGCAGTTCTATTAGTTAACTTGCGATGATGCCATGGTGGCCATTACGGCCGACTATCCCGGACTACTCCCTGCATCGCAAGTAAGAAAAACCAAAAAAATCCTAACTCCAAAAACTAGGATCCCCTTTTAAACACTTCACCCACCATATACACATGGAATTTTTTACAGGGAAGGCATTCGGGACGCCCTGCCAAACCCGCAGCAACTCGCCAACCAGAGGCGCCGAGGCCGGGTAGGCCAAAAAGGAAGGCGGCCAGGACGGAGACGCCGGCGCAAAGGTATAAAAAACCCCGCTCCTTGGTTGTCGTCTTTCTTAAAATGTAATGACACCCGTGTTTCTTTAATAGAAAAAACGCTCGCCAGAATATGTCCGGCGATGTTGCCGATCACGCCTCCACCAGTCGGGTGCAAGGACCGGACATAGAGGCGGAAGCCGATATGGGGCAGGTGCCGGATAATCCCCCTATAGAGGATGTGGATAGATTATCCGCTACTAACTTAGAAGTGGAAAGCTCCATGAATCATAGGCGCCGCCGGGCCGTACTCCGTGACGCTTGTTTCTCACCAGAGGCATTTGATGCCTTCAATTCTAGAGAGGCATACCTCCGTGCCGCTCAAGATGGTCTAGCCAGAGCCACGGATCAGTATGTAAAGGATGTACGGGTGAGTGAATCTGGTGATTTATATGTATCAGTAGCCCTTGAGACTTGAAACAGTTAGCAGAACTGATTTAAGGATCATCTTTATTGTGTAGGTTCTTACAGAGAAGAATACTAGGCTGTCCCAGGAGCTGGAGGAATGCAAGACCCAACTGCGGGCCACTGTTGCTGCATTGCAGGAACAGAAAAAGCCTCCCGCTGGTAACATTTACTTTAAAGAATGATGGTTACCATATAGTGTGCGGCGTGGCTGCAGATCTAACAACAGATGTTGCAGATGAATCCGGAGAGAATCCGGAGGTCCAGCATGTTATGCGACAGCTAGAGGCTGGCAAACGCGTGCTGACTGAAGTTAGGCAGGAGAAAAACAATCTCCAAGATGCCAATATTAAGCTGAGTGTGGAACTAAAAGACGTTCATGGCCATCTTGCAAACTTCGAGAAGGAGAATAAGCGGCTTCGGCGCGGCATTTTCAATAAGTGCTTGAACGAATCCTTTTAAAGGAGTTCGGCGAAGAAGTCGACTGACAGTGTTATGTCTTTAGGTATGCTGACGGGTCGTCCCGCGGAGGAAATGCCCGGGTCTGCGGGTGATTTTCTGTCCGAGCTGTCACATCTGCACGGACAAGTTCGGAAGGTGATGTAGGGTGTTGCCCAGGCCTTCTGGCCGTCCGTCTCCCTGCCAGAGGGCGTTGCCGAGCTTGCGGAGAAGCTCAAGGGAGCACGGCGGCGCTTCCGATTATGGAAGATATCAGCCTGCCGACAGGGTGCCAAAGAAGCCTGGGCCATGGTGAAGATGCGGTATACCAAGGCAGACCCAAATCACATGGCCGAAGTCGGACCTGTGGGGCCCGACGGAAAAGAGATCCCCGTTAGCTTAGTTTATGGGCAAGTAGAATTAGCCGCAAAGTATTCTCAACGGGATTGTAAGCTAGACCGCCTGTTGGATGGTATAGAAGAGGAATTTAGTCAGTCTGCATGACTATGTAATTAAAGTGACATGTATAATGCCTTCTAGCCGGATTGTAGATCATTTGTCGTTGCGGACCTTTTCACTTCAACCTCCGGGCCCAATAGTCCGGAGTGTATCCGAATACCCGCTCAGTTATATAAGAACCGGGGTATGCGTGGAGACCAGGCGTAGGGGTCATTAGTGCTTTATCAGACAAGTGCCCAACTAGTTATGTTATATTACATGGGTAGTAAGAAACATCTTCCAGGGAGAATAGTTCCGTTAAGGGTTCCTTTCCCTGGGTAAGCATGCCCTAAAGTGCATGTTCGGACTGCGATAGGAAATGCAGGAAAAACATCTGGGGGCAGATATGGACAATAAATAAATATCATCTTTTGTTCACCGACCGAATATTCCCTTAAGAACGCTAGCTTTCGGCTTCACCCAGTCTGAGGTACACATCCGGCTTGTCAGGACCCCGATTCCAAGTCACATAGATCTAGCCGGTAACACTTCATATCACATTGCGGCCTCACGCACGGTATCCCCATGGGTGTCACCTTACCATGGCCCGGGACCATTTGCGCCTTTTGGCTCACATATATGATAGTGTCACTAGCATCCATATGACAGAGAACCCGGGCCGACATGGCTAGTCATGAACCCAAAGCGGCACAGACCTATGGAGACAGGCATACATGAATCACATCGAGCATGTCGGTCATCAGCGAGTGAATCCGGGATGTAGCACTGGGCTAATAGGACTCCGAGGAACCCGGGCTGTAGCAAGCTAGGCAGGACTCCGGAAGTCACCTTGTGACATTTCCCCAAAGGGACAGACATAGGAACAAAGTGAAACACATGCCGGCCAGTCAAGTGCCTTGAGCAGTAGTTCTGGGCTAGCAGGACTCCGGTGAACTGGGCTGTAGCGGACTACTATGGCTCGGGGAGCACTAGACTACATTTCCCCATATGAAAGGCTGCCAAGGATAAACAACTAGATTGTCGGATCCCACACATACCAAGCATTTCAATCATACACACAATATGCTCGATATGTGCAAATGCAACATGGCATCACAACAAAACTCTACAACTCAAGTACTTTATTTAAAGGCTCCAGAGAGCCATTCATAACATGTTCATACAAGTAGGGGTCACATGACCCGATACTCAAGTCATACAAGCATACAAGCACATGCGGAAGCAAATAGTCAGAGTATAGACACTAGAAATAAAGAAGGGTTCTCGAAGCTTGTCTATCTACATAGGGCCCTCCATGGCCAGGATCACAACCTAGGTGGCAAGTCACTCATCGACGTCGAGATCTACATAAAACCCATCAGAGGGGGCGGTGTTGTCGTCTGAAAACAGTAATTAAGCAAACATCAGTACAAAGGTACTCAACAAGTCTTACATCAGAACCTACTATACATGCTCATTCTCAAGAAGGTGGTGGAGTTATTGCAGCAAGCCAGCTTTGACTCTTGGCTAAGCTATCCTACGGGACACCACTAGTAAAATAGTTTTCGCACACGAGTCCACTAACCACCAACACAATACTCCACCGGGGATCCTCCCTCGTCATCCTACGAGAGGGCCATCCTCGGTACTCACACTTATCTTGAGTCTTATAGTAGTATCCATTAACTTGTCTATGAACTGTATAGGCAACCAAGTAGTCCTTTACTGCGGACGCAGCTATTCGAATAGATGATGTTAACCCTGCAGGGGTGTACTTCTTCATACACGCTTTCACCACTTACCGCCGTTTACACGACATGTACTCGGCAACCTTCAAGCGGGAGCCCAACGAGGGTGTCGGCCACGGCCTACCTAAACACTCAAGTCTCTAGTCCAGATTTATCGCCTATCCAGGTTCCATCCGCAGGGAGTCCGGCCGAGATTTCCACATACGGCCCCAAGCGATGTGAACAGGGTCCTGAGACGCCAAACGGGCACCCGGCATACCCGGCCACGGTGTATCTACCGCAACATAGCCCACCCCTAGGGTCATCGCTACGCACGGCCGCCAACACATAACCTAGAAACACCAGAAACTATTTGCAACTCCTGGACAAAGTACTAGGGTGATCAAGAAGCCGAGAGGGTCCATTGGTATCGGGCCCAACGTATGGTAGTAACTGAATCTTAAATCACACATACAGATTTCAGTTCTTATGGACGGCCTCAATGAAACAACCCACCATGTACTCCTACATGGCCTCTCATCGATACATTTACCAAAACATGTTCAACACATTCCTCACATTACCGACATAATCATTTCACTCTAGCCCATCACCCAGATGAACCAGACCTAACACAACTCTAAGCATAGCAGGCATAGCAAGGTAGGAAACACAAACATGGCTCAATCAACTCCAACACATGCTAGTGGGTTTCATCTAGTTACTGCGGCAATGACAGGTCATGCAGAGGATAAGGGTTCAACTACCGTAGCACACAGCAGTTTGAAATGATGTTGTCTTAATGCAGTAAATGAGAGCAGAGGCGAGAACATGGGATTGTATCGATATGATCAATGGGGTTGCTTGCCTGATGGAGTGGTAGTAGGGTACTGCCCTTCAGTTGGATACTCGGAGATATCCTCGGAGGCAGAACCTACCACGAAGGACACACAGAACATAATCAACACATGACAATATGCAACAATATGATGCATGCTATGACATGGCAAAATGATGTGCCCTGCCTAATGCAATGTGAAACAAGTTGAAATGGGTCCATTTGAACCAAAGATTCAAATGGAAGTTAAAGTTCTTATGCATAATAAGTGTGTTAGCTTGTTTCACCTAAACAACAAGGTTAAAGTGGTTTGTCATGCATGAAACCATTACAGATGGATAGATTGAATTTTTCTGATCATTTTTCATATATAATTTGTTTGATTTTCTATGATTTTTAGAAGTTTTGGCTATTTTCTGGAATTTCCTATATAAAAATAAATCCATAAAATGAATAATTGCATCAGCACTGCATCACTATGACGTCAGCCAGTCAAAGGCGCCAGGGCCAGTCAAACCTGACAGGTGGGCCCCGTCTGTCAGTGTCTCAGCTAACTAACAGAGTTAAGTTAGTACTATTTAACTGTCAGTGGGGCCTGGGCCCACATGTCAGTGACCTAAACTAGCTAAAATTAGTTAACACTAATCCTAAACTAATTAACAGGCTGGCCCCACCTGTCATAGGCTCAGGGGGGGAGTCAACCTGGGCCCACATGGGTCAGGCATGGTCAACTCGCCGGTCAGCGGGTCAAAGCCTGCCGGCGTTTAGCTGCCGGCGAGGCCAGACGTGGTGGCGTGTTGCGGGATTTGCCCACAGGGCATCATTTGCTGCGCGGAGAGCAGCTACGGGCAGCTGGTGCTCGCCCGCATCCAGCCGTGGTGATGGCTTGGCCGGGGAGTGGCCAGAGCATCGCCGACGACGAGCTTGGCGGAGGCCGAAGCTCGGGTCAGCTTGTGCGCGTGGCTGCAGTGTCCTAGGCGGCATGGCGCTAGCACCTACAACACCTATGCTATGCGGTGAGCATGCTGGACGTGCCAGCGGGACCGCTAAGCGGCCGGAGCTACGTCGGCGACGAGCTCAGGCGGCGGTGCGTTCAGACGGAAAAGGCACGACGGCTATAGAGCTCAAGCGACGAAGTGGAGAGAAGGGGGAGGAGCAGTAGCTCACTGGGAAGCCGCAGAGAAGGTCAGCGTGCTCGGGGAAGGCTCGGTGCGGTCGGAACGGCGATGGGGATCTCGACGGCCCGAGGTTGAAGACGATGGCGTCGGGGATGATGCAGGGGCTCCGGCGTCGTGCGGCTTGGCTAGTCGATGTAGTCGACAACGGTGAACCGTCCGGACACGGTGAGAGGGCGAGGGGACGGTGTTGGACGTGGCTGCGGCGAGCGGCGGCGACGGTGACGTCTCGGGCGACGTCGGGAAGGGCGAGAGAGAGGAACCAGAGGGAAGAGCGAATGTCTGTGAGGTCGGGGAGAGAGAGGGGGTTCGTCCCACGTCGACAGCTCGACGAGGGGAGCAGCGAGGCGGCGGGCAGCTGCGTGGCGCGCATGATGTGCTCGCCGTCGAGCAGCTGCTTGCTTGTGTGGCCAAGCCAAGCAGCTCGCTGGAGCGTTGGCTGGGCTGGGCCGGCAGGTGGGCCTGCTGGGTGGGCGCCAGGTAAGCTTTTCTCTTTCTCTCTTTTCCTGTTTGTTTTCTTTTTCTATTTTTCTGTAACTTTAGGGCTTTATTAAAAATACTTAGGCACTTACTAAAATCCTGAAAATAATTGCGGGCTCTGTTGGGATTATTCCTAATAGCCCTCACTTAACTCCAGAATTATTTGGGCATTTAAAATATTTTATAGCATTTAAATGCCCAAATTCAAATACTTATGATTTAATTCAAAGAATCCAGAATGTCCTAGAAAAGAGTGCACCATTTTTGCCAGGGGTTTTAACCCAGTCCAGAAATGATGAACATTTTGTGAAGGGCATTTTGGGTTCATTGAAAATAATTTTAGTAAACCCTAGTTGTTTCCAGGGGGTTGCTGGGGGTTCTGTCATCCCCATTTCAAGTTTCTGTGGAAGTAGACATGATGCAACACTCTAATGCATGAACCAGCTAGGGTGTGACAACTCACCCCCACTCAAAAGAATCTCGTCCCGAGATTTAGGATCCTCCGGGAAGAAGGTGGGGTACTCGAGTCGAAGACGATCCTCCCTTTCCCAAGTGGCTTCTTTCTCGGAATGGTGTGACCATTGAACCTTGAGAAACTTGATATTATGGCGTCGAGTGGTACGCTCGGCTTGATCAAGGATACGAACGGGATATTCCCGATATGAGAGGTTATCTTGTAGATCAAGCGTTTCGTGGTTCACTCCACGGATAGGATCCGCGAAGCAACGCCTTAGTTGAGAAACATGGAAGACATCGTGAACTCTGGAAAGATGCGAAGGTAGTTCCAATTGGTAGGCAACTTCTCCTCATTTGGCAAGAAAGCGAAAGGGTCCAATGTAATGAGGAGCCAATTTGCCTTTGATACCGAAGCGATGGGTTCCCTTTAACGGAGTAACCTGAAGGTAAGCCTTCTCGCCGACTTCATAAGTCATGAGCTTATGTTTATGATCATATTGGCTCTTTTGACGAGATTGGGCTGTTTTCAATTTCTCACGAATAACGCGAACCTGCTCTTCTGCTTCCTGAATCATATCCGGGCCAAAGAGTTGTCTTTCCCCGGTTTCTGACCAGTTAAGAGGCGTTCGACATTTTCGTCCATAGAGAACTTCGAAAGGAGCTTTGCCCAAGCTAGTTTGATAACTATTGTTATAAGCAAACTCCACGAATGGAAGGCATTTGTCCCAACCCATTCCGAATGAGATGACAGAAGCTCGGAGCATATCTTCCAGAATTTGATTGACTCGCTCTACTTGACCACTTGATTGAGGATGGAAGGCGGTGCTAAAAGAGAGACGAGTTCCCATAGCATTTTGGAAACTTTCCCAAAATTGAGAGGTGAAGAGACTCCTACGGTCTGAGTTAATTTCCAATGGGACACCATGAAGAGACAATATTTGGGAGATGTATAAATCAGCTAGCTGGCTAGCGGTGATACTCTCACGAACATGTAGGAAATGGGCTACTTTGGAAAGACGGTCGATCACGATGAAGATATCATTATTCCCTCTCTTGGTCCTGGGAAACCCAGTAATGAAATCCATACTGATTTTATCCCATTTCCACTCAGGAATAGCCAAAGGTTGAAGGGTGCCAGCAGGCCGTTGGTGCTCTGCTTTAACACGACGACAGGCGTCGCAACTAGCAATGTATTGAGCAATTTATCTCTTCATCCTAGTCCACCAAAACCTCTGGCGTAGGTATTGATACATCTTAGTACTACCGGGATGAATGGTGAGAGGGGATTCATGAGCTTCCTTAAGGATCAGTCGCATCAGGTTTCGTGCCTTGGGAACCACTAAGCGGTTTCCAAAGTATACGACACCTTGATCATCAACAGAGAAACAATTCACAACTCCTTTCTTAATGTTTCTCTTAATACGGGAGATTCCCGGATCTACCTTCTGTGCCTTGATGATCTGATCCGTAAGGGTAGGTTTCGCCACCAGGGTGGATAGGAATCCTCGAGGAACAATGTGAAGATTAAGCTTACGAAATTCCTCATGGAGAAGTGGTTGAATTTGTTGTAACATCAGGTTGTTACAATAAGATTTACGACTTAGCGCATCAGCCATGACATTGGCTTTGCCCGGGGTGTAAGTTATTCCTAAGTCGTAATCCGAGATCAACTCGACCCAACATCTTTGCCTGAGATTCAAATCCGGTTGGGTGAAGATATATTTCAAACTTTGGTGATCAGTGAAGATCTCGCAACGATTACCGAGGAGGTAATGGCGCCAAGTTTTAAGTGCATGGACTACAGCTGCAAGCTCTAGATCATGTGTGTGGGATAATTTTCCTCATGTGGGTGTAATTGCCGTGAGGCATAGGCAATTACCTGACGATCTTGCATGAGTATGCAACCTAGTCCTTGTCGCGAGGCGTCGCAATAGATAATAAAGTCCTTGGAGAAATCTGGTGGTACCAGTACGGGGGCAGATGTCAGGCGTCTTTTCGGTTTTTGAAAGTTGAACTCGCACTGTGGTGTCCACTCGAACTTTTTATCTTTCTTGAGGAGTTCAGTTAGAGGTTTAGCAACCTTGGAGAAATTCTCGACGAAGCGGCGGCAGTAGCTCGCTAAGCCAAGGAAGCTCCGAACTTGCTTGACCATCTCAGGTGTAGTCCAATCAAGGACGGCTTGAACTTGCTCGGGATTGATAGCAATACCCTTACTAGAGATTACATGGCCTAGATAGGTCACTTTTGGCAACCAAAATTCACACTTGGAGAATTTGGCATAAAGGCGATGCTCTCGAAGTTTCGTCAATACCAGCCTTAGATGTTCGGCATGTTCCTCTTCATTCTTAGAGTAGATGAGTATGTCATCGAGGTATACTACGATGAGTTTATCCAAATACTCCATGAAGACCGAGTTCATTAACCGAGAGAAGGTGGCTGGGGCATCGGTTAAACCAAAGGACATAACGGTGTACTCGTATTGGCCATAACGAGTAACAAAGGACGTTTTGGGAATGTCCCCGTTTCTGATTTTGATTTGATGGTATCCCAACCTCAAATCCATCTTGGAAAAGACTGAGGATCCAGCGAGCTGGTCATACAGATCGTTGATCCTAGGAAGCGGATACTTGTTCTTGATGGTGACCAAGTTGACAGGTCGGTAATCTACAACCATCCGATCTGTTCCATCCTTCTTCTTGACGAAGAGGACGGGGCAAGCCCAAGGAGAGGAACTAGGACGGATGAAACCCTTTTTTAAGGACTCATCGAGTTGGTTCTTAAGCTCGGCTAGTTCTAAGGGTGCCATCTTATAGGGTCTTCTAGAAATTGGAACGGTTCCTGGAACAAGGTCTATCACACACTCGACATCCCTGTTAGGTGGAACACTTGGCAGTTCTTCTAGAAAGACATCCGGAAAGTCCCGGACTACCGGAATATCTTCAAGGTCTGGAAGGGGGTTGGCATTTAGGGAGTAAAGCTGGCACTTGGCCATTCGAGTTAAGACATTGACTGTCTTGCCCGATGGGTGAGTAAGTTGAATGGTTCTAGTGGCACAATCAATCTTAGCATAATGAGCTGACATCTAGTCCATACCCAAGATGATGTTTATGTCCGAGGACTTGAGAGCTATTAGGGATGCAAGGAAGATAAGTCTATCGACAAGAATTTCGTTCCCATGGCTTACTCTAGAGGTTTGCCATCTGGAGCCAGGGGTTTGAATTTCCATGGTAGTGGGCATGTCACAGAATGTTGTGTTATGCAATCGAGCATAGCTCTCAGATATGAATGAATGAGATGCTCCAGTATTGAAAAGAACAGATGCTGGATGGCAATTAACAAGGAGCGTACCAAGGATGACGTTAGGATCCTCATGAGCCTCCTCGGCTGAGACATAGTTGACATGGCCATGTGCAGTGGTGACCGGCTTGGCATAGAATGTCTTTCCCGCTGGCTTACCACGACCAACGAACTTTCCAGACTGATTGGGGTTGTTGTTCTGGGGACACTCTCGACTATAGTGTTCCGGCTCTCCACACTTGAAACATGTCACAATATTGGGGCGTGGAGCAGCATTAGCAGTGGGGCCACCATAGGGATTGGACGGTGCAAACTGCTGGTTGGGGCGAGGCGCCTCAAAGGATGGCCTCGGAATGAACCTGGGTGGCAGTGCCGTGCTTGGAATCCACACCCGGCGCTTCTGATATCCAGAGCCGGATGAAGAGCCAAAATCACGAGAGTGCTTGCATGAAGCATCATAGTCAGACTGGCCTGTCTCAGCACTGATGGCTTTATTGACCAACTTCTGAAAGGAGGTGCACTCATGTAGACGAAGATCGCGGTGAAGCTCAGGGTTAAGTCCCTTGCGGAACCTTGCCTGCTTCTTAGCGTCGGTGGATACCTCTTCAGGAGCATATCGTGCCAGATTCCCAAATTCATGACTATATGCATCCACAGTCAGTCTTCCTTGGGTGAAATTGCAGAACTCTTCCCTCTTGCAATCTATGAGACCTTCCGGGATGTGATGCTCACGGAAAGCCTCACTGAATTCAGCCCAAGTAGTGATTTGGCCGACTGGGCGCATAGCTTCAAATTTTTCCCACCAGAGGCTAGCAGGGCCTTCGAGGTGATAGGCAGCATAGGTAACCTTATCAGCTTCGGCTACGTTGGCAGAACGTAGCTTGTGGGTGATGATGCGAAGCCAGTCATCCACGTTGAGGGGCTCGACGGAATGGTTAAACTTTGGTGGGTACAACTTGATAAAATCATTGATTGACACCAAGTCATTTCGCTGATGGCGTGCAGTGTTTTGCTCAATCCGCTCCAGCAAGCGGTTAGTCTCATGCTTGTTTCTTTTCGCCTCCAGCATCACTTCGGCCGGAGAAGGCGGGTGAGGCAGATTTTCACCCCTAACTGCGCTGGCTCCCCCCTGCTCCGGGGTAGCAGGGTTGCTGCGGGTGTTGGCCATCCTAGGAGAAAGCAAGACAACGGTTTAGATAAGGATGGCACAAACTTAGCAAGGAAGTGTAGAATGTAATGGATAACATGGAATGCTAAGATGTTCATTGCACGACATGGTAATATAGAAGCTGCCATATATATACCATTGGTCATACACACCGTACATAGTTTAGTACAAGCCCATGCTAGAGTACAACTACGGTGAAAGACATTACATCTCATCGAAGGCATTCTAAGCTCCTATACATTATTTTTCTACACCTTCGGAGCGTGATACACACCAAGTCGTATCCCACGGTCATGCAGGACTGTGGAGAATACAACTACTACAATACTAGTGAAACTACCACTAGCTCAGACGGCTCCGTAGTAATCCTCATAGAAGTCGCCACCAAAGCCTGGAAGTGGAAAATGATCATCTGGGAACAGACGGTCCTGCGGAGCCTGCGGACCATAGGGACTCGGATGTGGCCTCGGTCCCACAGGTGGTGGCAGACGGGGACCACGAGGAGGGGTGATGCCTCCTACATCGCACCACTCCATACAATCTGGCAATCCAGACCGTACAGGGTACAAGTCCCTCATGTCCATGTATCCTACCAGCACCGCAGGTGCAAACCGAGTCAAAGTGGCCCAATGATCAGCACGAGCGTGGAAAAGCTCCATACGCAAGGCCCGATTTTCGCGGTCCTTATCCTCGAGCATCTCGGCAGTGGTGCGGAGTAGTGGCTCCTCATGTGTAGAGTCATAGTACAAGGCCTGGTAGTACCCCTGTGCTCCGGGAAGTGAGGCTGGCATGTATCGGAAATCGGTGTTCTGTAGCAAGGCAGTCTTGGCTCGAATGATAGTCATCATTGAATAGGCTGCATCCTGGACAGACATCTCAATAGTGACCCCAAGTCCATAGGAACAGTGAAGGGGCTCAGTGGCTCCAGGATAAGAGGGATATATCCTGACGGTACAGAGGTACTGGCTCTGGTTGAAGTCTCTGAACTGCTCCTCGATGATATATTCCGGATACCAGCGATAGCCTGACTCAACCATCACTCGAACCAACATGGCCGTGTGGCCGGGCACACCAAGGCACCGGGTCAGACGAACCACTTGGTTCTGCGAACGGGTGGCCATCTGAAAGCACAGAATAATGCAAAGGCATTAGAATTTTCTAGGGGAAATTGGACAGCATAACGGTTGTAAATGCTCAGAAAAAGATTTGAGACATCCACAACAGTTTGCAATAGCACTCAACAACATCATATCAAGGTTCTGATTCAACTGGCAACATACTAAAAGTAGTAGAAACTGTACTAAGGCTTGTAACAACAATCCTATAAGCTACTACGGATTAGTAACATGTGAACCTGATAGAAGAAGAGAGCCTAGTCCTTAACCCATGTTGAATGAGAAGAGAATGACTCAGATCAGAGGGCATAAGGTAAAGGAGTAAAAGAGCCTTACGTTCCCTCCCACAATCAACTCCCCTACATATAACTAAAGCATTTCTAGACTCGACATCAACCAGTTTGGCTCAACGAACCTACAGGCAGTCCGGCTCTGATGCCAACGCTGTCAGGACCCCGATTCCAAGTCACATAGATCTAGCCGGTAACACCTCATATCACATTGCGGCCTCACGCACGGTATCCCCACGGGTGTCGCCTTACCATGGCCCGGGACCATTTGCGCCTTTTGGCTCACGTATATGATAGTGTCGCTGGCATCCATATGACAGAGAACCCGGGCCGACATGGCTAGTCGTGAACCCAAAGCGGCAAAGACCTATGGAGACAGGCATACATGAATCACATCGAGCATGTCGTTCATCAGCGAGTGAATCCGGGATGTAGCACTGGGCTAACAGGACTCCGGGGAACCCGGGCTGTAGCAGGCTAGGCAGGACTCCGAAAGTCACCGCGTGACATTTCCCCGAAGGGACAGACATAGGAACGAAGTGAAACACACGCCGACCAGTCAAGTGCCCTGAGCAGTAGTGCTGGGCTAGCAGGACTCCGGTGAACCGGGCTGTAGTGGACTACTATGGCTCGAGGAGCACTAGACTACATTTCCCCATATGGAAGGCTGCCAAGGATAAACAACGAGATTGTCGGATCCCACCCATACCAAGCATTTCAATCATACACACAATATGCTCAATATGTGCAAATACAACATGGCATCACAACAAAACTCTACAACTCAAGTACTTTATTTAAAGGCTCCAGAGAGCCATACATAACATGTTCATACAGGTAGGGGTCACATGACCCGACACTCAAGTCATACAAGCATACAAGCACATGTGGAAGCAAATAGTCTGAGTACAGACACTAGAAAGAAAGAAGGCTTCTCGAAGCCTGTCTATCTACATAGGGCCCTCCATGGCCAGGATCACCACCTGGGTGGCAAGTCACTCATCGACGTCGAGATCTACATAAAACCCATCGGAGGGGGCGGTGTTGTCATGTGAAAACAGTAATTAAGCAAACATGAGTACAAAGGTACTCAGCAAGTCTTACATCAGAACCTACTATACATGCTCATTCTCAAGAAGGTGGTGGAGTTATTGCAGCAAGCCAGCTTTGACTCTTGGCTAAGCTATCCTACGAGATACCACTAGTAAAATAGTTTTCGCACACGAGTCCACTAACCACCAACACAATACTCCACTGGGGATCCTCCCTCGTCATCCTACGAGAGGGCCATCCTCGGTACTCACACTTATCTTGAGTCTATTAGTAGTATCCATTAACTTGTCTATGAACTGTATAGGCAACCAAGTAGTCCCTTACCGCGGATGCGGCTATTCGAATAGATGATGTTAACCCTACAGGGGTGTACTTCTTCATACACGCTTTCACCACTTACCGCTGTTTACACGACATGTACTCGGCAACCTTCAAGCGGAAGCCCAACGAGGGTGTCGGCCACGGCCTACCTAAACACTCAAGTCTCTAGTCCAGGTTTATCGCCTATCCAGGTTCCATCCATAAGGAGTCCGGCCGAGGTTTCCACATATGGCCCCGAACAATGTGAACAGGGTCCCAAGACGCCAAACGGGCGCCCGGCATACCCGGCCACGGTATATCTACCGCAACATAGCCCACCCCTAGGGTCAGCGCTACGCACGGCCACCAACACATAACCTACAAACACCAGAAACTATTTGCAACTCATGGACAGAGTACTAGGGTGATCAAGAAGCCGAGAGGGTCCATTGGTATCGGGCCCAACGTATGGTAGTAACTGAATCTTAAATCTCACATACAGATCTCAGTTCTTATGGACGGCCTCAATGAAACAACCCACCATGTACTCCTACATGGCCTCTCATCGATACATTTAGCAAAACATGTTCAACACATTCCTCACATTACCAACATAATCATTTCACTCTAGCCCATCACCCAGATGAACCAGACCTGACACAACTCTAAGCATAGCAGGCATAGCAAGGTAGGAAACACAAACATGGCTCAATCAACTCCTACACATGCTAGTGGGTTTCATCTAGTTACTGTGGCAATGACAGGTCATGCAGAGGATAAGGGTTCAACTACCGTAGCACACAGCAGTTTGAAACGATGTTGTCTTAATGCAGTAAATGAGAGCAGAGGCGAGAACATGGGATTGTATCGATATGATCAATGGGGCTGCTTGCCTGATGGAGTGGTAGTAGGGTACTGCCCTTCAGTTGGATACTCGGAGATATCCTCGGAGGCAGAACCTACCACGAAGGACACACAGAACATAATCAATACATCACAATATGCAACAATATGATGCATGCTATGACATGGAAAAATGATGTGTCCTGCCTAATGCAATGTGAAACAAGTTGAAATGGGTCCATTTGAACCAAAGATTCAAATGGAAGTTAAAGTTCTTATGCATAATAAGTGTGTTAGCTCGTTTCACCTAAACATAAAGGTTAAAGTGGTTTGTCATGCATGAAACCATTACAGATGGATAGATTGAATTTTTATGATCATTTTTCATATATAATTTGTTTTATTTGGAGCTATGGTTGATTTTCTATGATTTTTAGAAGTTTTGGCTATTTTCTGGAATTTCCTATATAAAAATAAATCCAGAAAATGAATAATTGCATCAGCACTGCGTCATTGTGATGTCAGCGAGTCAAAGGCGCCAGGGCCAGTCAAACCTGACTGGTGGGCCCCGTCTGTCAGTGTCTCAGCTAACTAACAGAGTTAAGTTAGTACTAATTAACTGTCAGTGGGGCCTGGGCCCACATGTCAGTGACCTAAACTAGCTAAAATTAGTTAACACTAATCCTAAACTAATTAACAGGCCGGCCCCACGTGTCATAGGCTTAGGGGGGAGTCAACCTGGGCCCACACAGGTCAGGCGTGGTCAACTCGCCGGTCAGCGGGTCAAAGCATGCCGGCGTTTAGCGGCCGGTGAGGCCAGACGCGGCGGCATGCCGCGGGATTTGCCCACAGGGCATCATTTGCTGTGCGGAGAGCAGCTACGGGCAGCTGGTGCTCGCCCGCATCCAGCCGTGGTGATGGCTTGGCCGGGGAGTGGCCGGAGCATCGCCGACGACGAGCTTGGCGGAGGCTGAAGTTCGGGTCAGGTCGTGCGCGTGGCTGCAGTGGCCTAGGCGGTGTGGCCCTAGCACCTACAACACCTACGCTATGCGGTGAGCATGCTGGATGTGCCAACGGGACCGCTAAGCGGCCGGAGCTACGTCGGCGACGAGCTCAGGCGGCGGTGCGTTCGAACGGAAAAGGCACGGCGGCTATAGAGCTCTAGCGACGAAGCGGAGAGAAGGGGGAGGAGCAGTAGCTCACTGGGAAGCCGTAGAGAAGGTCAGCGTGCTCGGGGAAGGCTCGATGCGGTCGGAACGGCGACGGGGATCTCGGCGGCCCGAGGTTGAAGACGACGGCGGCGGGGATGATGCAGGGGCTCCGGCGTCGTGCAGCTTGGCTAGTCAACGTAGTCGACAACGACGAACTGTCCGGACACGGTGAGAGGGCGCGGGGACGGCGTTGGACGTGGCTGCGACAAGCGGCAGCGACGGTGATGTCTCGGGCAACGTCGGGGAGGGCAAGAGAGAGGAACCAGAGGGAAGAGCGAATGTCTACGAGGTCGGGGAGAGAGAGGGGGTTCGTCCCACGTCGACAGCTCGACGAGGGAAGCGGCAAGGCGGCGGGCAGCTGCGTGGCGCGCATGCTGTGCTCGCCGTCGAGCAGCTGCTTGCCTGCCTGGCCAAGCCAAGCAGCTCGCTGGAGTGTTGGCTGGGCTGGGCCGGCAGGTGGGCCTGCTGGGTGGGCGCCAGGTAAGCTTTTCTCTTTCTCTCTTTTCCTGTTTGTTTTCTTTTTCTATTTTTCTGTAACTTTAGGGCTTTATTAAAAATACTTAGGCACTTACTAAAATCCTGAAAATAATTGTGGGCTCTGTTGGGATTATTCCTAACAGCCCTCACTTAACTCCAGAATTATTTGGGCATTTAAAATATTTTATAGCATTTAAATGCCCAAATTCAAATACTTATGATTTAATTCAAAGAATCCAGAATGTCCTAGAAAAGAGTGCACCATTTTTGCCACGGGTTTTAACCCAATCTGAAATGATGAACATTTTGTGAAGGGCATATTGGGTTCATTGAAAATAATTTTAGTAAACCCTAGTTGTTTCCAGGGGGGTTGCTGGGGGTTCTGTCATCCCCATTTCAAGTTTCTGTGGAAGTAGACATGATGCAACACTCTAATGCATGAACCAGCTAGGGTGTGACACGGTTGACCCGGCAGTAACAATCGTAGAGGTTCTCCCCTTATGCCCTAGCCGAATTAACGGGAACGTAGGGCATAAATACAAGAGCCAGGCAACCCAGCTTGGCCAAAACTTAAGTCATATCGATGCACATAATGGTGAAAAAAGGTACATGCGGAAGTATAACCCATGTGTGGGACATGAGGCCCAGATAAATAATTTAAGCTTTTGTGAAAGAAGCCCCTAGGTATGAAGAGTGCGGCTAGCGCATCTGTAATGTGCAAGCGAGGCACAAGGTGACCCTTGAAGGCCTAGAGATATAATAAAAGAAAGAAAGAAAGAAAAACAAGACAGATAATGCATATGCGAAAAATGGACAAAGGGAGGGGACTAACTTAGAGTCCGGTGTGAGGCATAGAATCTTCGGAGCCTGGCCGCGTTCCATGGGTTCGGCTCGAGTCGACTAGTCAACGCATCCCGCAGTCGGTACGCTCCACCGGTCAGAACTTGGTCAGTAATGAAGGGACCTTCCCATTTGGGCTCGAGCTTGTTCTTTTTCTTATCCGGCAGGCGTAGAACTAGTTCGCCAACATTATAAGTTTTGGCCCGTACTTCTCTGCTTTGGTATCTGCGAGCCTGTTGCTGATAAAATGCGGAACGGGCTTTGGCTACGTCGCGCTCCTCCTCCAGGGTGTCCAGACTGTCCTGCCGATCGAGCTCGGCTTCTCTTTCTTCGTACATGCGCACTCGAGGTGAGTCATGAATTATGTCACAGGGCAAGACTGCCTCTTTGCCGTACACCATAAAGAAGGGTGTATATCCGGTACTATGATTCGGCGTGGTCCGCAGCCCTCAGAGTACGGAGTCGAGCTCCTCTACCCAGTGCATGTCAGACTCCATTAAGGAACGCACTAATTTGGGTTTAATGCCGCTCATTATAAGACTGTTTGCTCGCTCGACTTGACCGTTGGTTTGTGGGTGATAGACTGAAGCATAATCGAGCTTGATGCCCATTTTGCTGCACCAGAGTTTTACCTCGTCAGCCGTGAAGTTCGTGCCATTATCAGTGATGATGCTGTGGGGGACGCCATAATAGTGTACAACCCCAGATATGAAGTCTATCACCGGTCCGGAATCGGCTATTTTAACAGGTTTGGCCTCTATCCATTTGGTGAATTTATCCACCATGACCAATAGGTATTTTTTCTTGTGGGTTCGCCCTTTAAGGGGTCCAACCATGTCAATCCCCCAGACCACAAAGGGCCATGTAATGGGGATTGTTTGGAGGGCGGTGGGTGGCATGTGGCTTTGATTTGCACAGAGCTGGCAACCGGCGCAATGTTGGACCAAGTCCTGTGCATCTGGCCGGGCCGTTGGCCAATAGAATCATGTAGGGAAGGCCTTGCTTACAAGAGCCCGAGCTGCGGCGTGATGACCGCCGAGTCCGGTGTGAATTTTTGCCAAAAGATTCTGCCCTTCCTCTTCGGAGATGCACCTTTGAAGGACTCCGGTAATGCTTTTTTGTACAATTCTCGCTCATGGACCCTGTAAGCCTTGGATCGCCGCACTATGCAGCGTGCCTCATTTCCATCTAGTTAGGTAGGCCAGGAATGGTTCTGTCCATGGGGCAATAATGGCCATTATTACGTGGGCTGAAGGTGTTATTTCGGTTGCAGAGCCTCCGATTGTGTCAGAGTATTCGGTATCAGGCATTTTGGCCGGGTCCGGACTATTGTTACCGGTGTCCCCTTCCCATACTACGGATGGCTTGAATAGCCTTTCCAGAAATATGTTGGGGGAGGGGCGCATCGCGTTTTGCGCCGATGCGGGCGAGGATATCCGTCGCCTGATTGTTTTCCCGAGCCACATGGTGAAATTCGAGTCGCTCGAACCGAGCTCACATTTTTAGGACGGCGTTTCGATAGGCCGCCATTTTTGGATCCTTGGCGTCAAAGTCTCCATTTATTTGGGATATTGCGAGGTTTGAATCCCCACACACCTCCAGGCGTTGAATTCCCATGGAGACTGCCATCCGAAGACCATGCAACAGAGCTTCGTATTCGGCTGCATTGTTGTAGTCTGTATACAATATTTGCAGTACGTACTGAACGGTATCTCTGGTTGGGGACGTCAGGACGACGCCAGCCCCTAGACCGGCCAGCATTTTAGAACCGTCGAAGTGCATGATCCAGTTGGAGTATGCGCCATACTCTTTAGGGAGTTCGGCCTCCATCCATTCGGCGACGAAGTCGGCCAATACTTGCGACTTAATGGCTCGTCAAGGTTTGTATGTTATGTCGAATGGGAGGAGCTCAATGGCCCATTTGGCAATCCGGCCTGTAGCGTCGCGGTTGTTTATAATATCATTAAGTGGCACTTCTGAGGCTACTGTAATCAAACACTCTTGAAAGTAGTGTCGTAGCTTCCGGGACGCCATGAATACCGCATAGGCTATCTTTTGATAATGTGGGTACCGTGATTTGCATGGAGTGAGGACCGTGGATACATAGTATACCGGCTTTTGAAGAGGAAATTTATGTCCGCCAGCTTCTCGTTCAACGATGAGCACTGCACTTACAACTTGATGAGTTGCCGCAATGTACAACAGCATTGGTTTGCCAATGTTTGGCGCGGCCAGGATTGGGTTGGTTGCCAAAATGGCCTTTATTTCTTCCAATCCGGCTGTGGCAGCGTCCGTCCACTCGAAGTGTTCGGTGCACCGAAGGAGGCGGTAAAGGGGTAAAGCCTTTTCTCCTAAGCGGGAGATAAAGCGGCTTAGAGCCGCCACGCATCCAGTTAACTTCTGGATTTGTTTGAGGTCTGTTGGGGTAGCCAACTGTGACAAAGCTCGGATTTTGGCCAGATTAGCTTCAATACCTCTACTGGAGACAATGAAACCGAGGAGCTTTCCGGCTGGTACACCGAAAACGCATTTTTCCGGATTGAGCTTGATGTCGTATGTTTGGAGGTTGTCGAATGTGAGCCTCAAGTCGTCTATCAAAGAGTCGACGTGTTTGGTTTTGACGACCACATCATTTACGTATGCCTCTACTGTTTTGCCGATTTGTTTCTCCAGACATGTCTGAATCATGCACTGATATGTTGCGCCGGTGTTCTTGAGCCCAAAAGGCATTGTGTTAAAACAGAAGGGACCGTATGGTGTGATGAATGCCGTTGCGGCTTGGTCGGACTCCGCCATCTTGATTTGGTGGTAACCAGAGTATGCGTCGAGGAAACACAATGACTCGTGTCCTGCGGTAGCATCAATGATTCGATCGATGTGTGGGAGGGGGAAGGGATCCTTTGGGCAAGCTTTATTGAGGTCTTTGAAATCGACACAAAGGCGCCAGGATTTGTCCTTCTTTGGTACCATCACCAGGTTTGCTAGCCAGTCCGGGTGTTTTATTTCTCTGATGAATCCGGCCTCCAATAACTTGGCTAGTTCCTCTCCCATGGCCTGTCTCTTAGGTTCGGAGAAACGCCGAAGAGCTTGCTTCACCGGCTTGAATCCCTTTAGGATATTGAGGCTATGCTCAGCCAGCTTGCGTGGGATTCCTGGCATGTCTGCGGGATGCCAGACGAATATGTCCTAGTTTTCGCGCAGGAACTCTCGTAGTGCGGCGTCCACAGCGGGGTTTAACTGTGCCTCGATGGAGGCTATTTTTGTAGGGTCTGTTGGGTGGACATGGAATTTGACTATTTCATCCACTGGTTTAAAAGAGGTGGAATTGGATCTCTTGTCGAGTATCACGTCGTCCATGTCCACTGTGGAGCGTAGCGTGGTTAATTCCTCGGCCGAGAGGGCTTCGGATAATGCCTCGAGGGCCAATGCGGCTGTTTTGTTTTTGGCGCGGAGTGTTGTGTCCGGATCGCTGGCGAGATGACGATTCCGTTGGGCTCGGTCATTTTGAGCTTCATGTACCCGTAATGGGGTACGGCTTAGAAGATTGTGAACGCCTCCTGTCCTAAAAGAGCGTGATAACCACTGCCGAACAGGGCCACTTGGAATGTAATTTCTTCGGACCTATAATTATCCGACGTGCCGAATACCACATCTAGTGTGATTTTCCCAGCACAGCATGCTTCCCGACTGGGGATGATTCCTCTAAAGGTTGTGCTACTTTGCTCAATGTGGTTCCAGCCTATTTCCATCTTTTGAAGAGTTTCCTCATAGATGAGGTTTAATCCGCTGCCACCGTCCATGAGTACTTTGGTGAGTCGAAAGCCGTCCACAATTTTACTGAGGACCAGTGCGGCTGGTGCTCGGGTTGTTCGGAATTTAGGTTCGTCACTGGCGTTGAAGGTAATAGCCGTGTCACTCCATGGATTTATTGCTGCTACGTGGCAGATTTCGGCCATGTTGCGGAGTCTTTGCTTGCGCCTATTATTTGACGCGAAGGTCTCGAAGACCGTTAACACCGTATTGTTATTCACGGGATGGTGCTCTGTGGTATTTGGGAGAAGAAGATCCTCACCACTTTTGGCCACCTGCCGGAGTATCCAACATGCTCTAAGGTTGTGTGTTGGTATTGTATCCGCTGTACTATGAATTTTGCAGGGTCCGTTCAGCCATCCCTCCAGTACGGTTCCATACACTGTAGAGGGTTTTTTCTTTTTGGTAGTGGACCCGGGTGTATTGTGATAATGCACCCTTTTATTTCGGACTAGGTTTGTATTCAGGGCCGGATTATCCCAAAAGTTTGTTTCGGTTTTCCAGGCACTTTCCATCGCACAGTACTTTCGTACTATGGACGCCAAGTCGGCGAAGCGTGTTATCTCACGGTGATTTATGGCGTTAAGGATTCCCTTGTCTGTGCAATTATTGCAGAAAAATAGGATTGCATCTTCCTCGCGACAGTCCTTAACCTTGTTCATCGCAAGGAGGAATCTGGCCCAATAGTGATGTACTGTTTCCTGGGGCTCTTGCCTGATGTGGGGAAGATCGCTTATGTTTGGGTGGGTGGGTGGAATTGAATCCGAACCCTTACCCGATCTGGGATCCAGGGGCCGAGGATTTTCCAATTTTGGAAGTTCCGGTTCCGGGGTGCTACCCGATAATCCTGGTTCGCTGCCTGACTCTAAGTTCAGGGATTGGATGTTGTCCTCCCGCGAACGGGCGTCTGGATCGGAGAGCTCGGGAATCCGGACATAGTTGGTCCTCAAGATAGAGGAAAGGTCATCGCATTGTTCCTCCACAACTGCAATATGATGGGTGACCGGTGGAGAGTTAATCTCCCTTTGATCGGGTTTAAGCCCAATCCGATCATAGTCCGTAGTGACTCCCAAGGCGGCGATGCGATCCAAGAGCTCGTTTAAGGAGGCGAGCTCCATTGGATCCATTTGTTCGTCGAGTGCCGATTTGACATGGAGGTTGTTCTCGATGACCCGAGAAGTCATCGTCGGTGCGGCGGCTGAACAGGCGGTCATGATGAAACTGCCTAGCCGGAGAGTTTGGCCGACAGCCAAAGCTCCCTCGGCAGTAGTACCGTCTTTAAAGACGAGACGAGACATCCGTCCTTCTGGCGACGGCACAGAGGAACTCTCAATAAAAGCACCAATGTCGGTGTAAAAACCGGCGGATCTCGGGTAGGGGGTCCCGAACTGTGCGTCTAGGCGGATGGTAACAGGAGGCAGGGGACACGAAGTTTTACCCAGGTTCGGGCCCTCTTGATGGACGTAAAACCCTACGTCCTGCTTGATTAATATTGATGATATGGGTTGTACAAGAGTAGATCTACCACGAGATCGGAGAGGCTAAACCCTAGAAGCTAGCCTATGGTATGATTGTATGTTGTCCTACGGACTAAAACCCTCTGATTTATATAGACACCGGAGGGGCTAGGGTTACACCAGGTCGGTTACAAAGGAGGAGATATACATATCCGTATTGCCTAGCTTGCCTTCCACGCCAAGTAGAGTCCCATCCGGACATGAGACAAAGTCTTCAATCTTGTATCTTCATAGTCCAACAGTCCGGCCAAAGGATATAATCCGGCTGTCCGGATACCTCCTAATCCAGGACTCCCTCAGTTAGAAAATAGGTGTGGGTGGTCTTTGCGAAGATCATCCTCTCGTTCCCAGGTGGCTTCGTCCTTGGTATGGTGGCTCCACTGAACTTTACAAAACTTAATAACCTTGCTGCAGGTAACCCGGCTGGCTAACTCGAGAATCTTGACTGGTTTCTCCTCATAAGTCAAATCATTGTCCAACTGAATCGCTTCCAGCGGTACTGTATCTCTCAGAGGAATGTCAGCCATCCCTGCGTGGCACTTCTTCAACTGAGAAACATGGAACACATCATGAGCTCCTGACAATCCTTCGGGTAATTCCAACTTATAAGCAACTTCTCCCATACGTTCCAAAACTCTGTATGGTCCCACAAAACGTGGCGCTAACTTTACCTTAACTCCAAAGCGCTTAACTCCTCGGAGTGGTGATACTCGAAGATACACTCTGTCTCCGATTTCATAGACTACCTCCTTGCATTTTGAATCTGCATAACTCTTCTGTCGAGACTGAGCTACCTTCAGTCTATCTCTAATCAATTTAACCTTCTCTTCTGATTCCTTAATCAAATCTGGTCCAAACAACTAACAGTCTCCAACTTCATCCCACAACAATGGTCTCCTGCACCTCCTTCCGTACAAGGCTTCAAATGGTGCCATCTTCAAACTGGCCTGGTAACTGTTGTTGTATGAGAACTCTGCGTAGGGCAGGTTGTCATCCCAACTAGATCCATAATCTACTGCACAAGCACTCAACATATCCTCCAGAATCTGGTTGACTCTCTCGGTCTGTCCATCTGTTTGTGGGTGAAAAGTTGTACTGAACTCCAGTATGGTTCCCAAAGTTTCATGCAACTGATTCCAAAACTTTGAGGTAAACTGGGTTCCTCTATCTGATACAATGGTCCTCGGAACTCCATGCAAACATACAATCCTGGTCATGTATATCTTGGCCAACTTGGCACTTGTATAGGTGGTTTTCACTGGGATAAAGTGAGCTACTTTGGTCAAGCGATCCACTACTACCCATATAGAATCATATCCTGATTTGGTCCTGGGTAATCCGGTGATGAAATCCATGCCAAGCTTATCCCACTTCCATTCGGGTATCGGCATAAGCTGTAACAATCCGGCTGGCTTTTGATGTTCTGCCTTCACTCTCTGACATACATCACATACGGCTACATACTCGGCAATATCATTCTTCATACTAGTCCACCAAAAATGCTCCTTTAAATCCACATACATCTTGGTGTTTCCGGGGTGTATCGTGTATGGTGAGTCATGAGCCTCCTGAAGTATTAACTTCCTGATCTCTGTGTTATTGGGCACATAAACACGGTCCTCAAACCACAAGGTGGCGTGTTCATCCTCACGAAAACCTTTGGCCTTTCCTTTGCTCATTCTCTCTTTTATCTCGGCAATCTCTTTGTCATCCTTCTGAGCTTATCGAAACTTTCCTAACAATGTAGACTGAACTTCCATTGTTGCAACAAAACCTCTAGGGACAATCTCCAATCGAAGTTCCCTGAGATCCTCTGCTAACTCCTTTGGCAATCCTACGCTTATGAGTGTGTTGGCATAACTCTTCCGGCTCAAAGCGTCTGTTATGATGTTGGCCTTGCCTGGATGATAGTGAAGCTTCATGTCGTAATCCTTTATAAGCTCCAACCATCTCCTCTGCCTAAGGTTCAGCTCCTTTTGTGTGAAAATGTACTTCAAACTCTTATGATCAGTGTACACATCACAATGGTTTCCAATAAGGTATGTCTCCAAGTCTTCAACGCATGCACTACGGCAGCCAACTCCAAATCATGCGTGGCATAATTTAACTCATGCGGTTTCAGTTGTCGCGAGGCATACGAAACAACTCTTTCGTCCTGCATCAGTACTCCTCCAAGTCCTAAGCAAGAGGCGTCGCAATACACTTGGAAATCCTTGTGTATATCCGGCAGAATCAGTACTGGGGCTGTAGTCAGACGTTTCTTTAACTCCTGAAAACTCGCTTCACATTCTTCCGTCCATTTAAATTTGGTATCCTTCTTCAATAGCTCTGTCATTGGCTTTGCAATCTTGGAAAAATTCTCAATGAATCTCCGGTAGTATCCTGCGAGTCCAAGAAAACTGCGGATCTCGCTAACTGAAGTGGTGCCAACCATTCAGTGACTGACTGAACCTTGGTGGGGTCTACTGCTATACCTTCTCCTGATATAACATGTCCAAGGAATCCAACTTCTTTCAACCAAAACTCACATTTGCTGAACTTGGCATACAACTGATGTTCCCTGAGTTTCTCGAGAACTAAACGCAAATGCTCCTTGTGCTCCTCTTCATTCTTCGAGTATACCATTATATCATCAATGAACACCACAACAAACTTATCCAAATATTCCATGAACACTTTGTTCATCATGCTCATGAAATAGGCAGGGGCGTTAGTCAGTCCAAATGACATGATCGTATACTCATATAACTCGTACCTTGTGGTAAATGCAGTTTTAGGTATATCCTTCTCCCGGATCTTCAGCTGGTTATATCCTGATCACAGATTGATCTTTGAAAACACCTTAGCTCCTTGCAACTCATCAAACAAATCATTGATCATCGGCAGTGGGTATTTGTTCTTGATCGTCACCTCATTCAATGCACGATAATCAACAACCATCCTTAGAGACTTATCCTTCTTCTCAACCAAAAGCACTGGGGCTCCCCATGGTGATGAACTCCGCCGGATGTAACCTTTCTCCAATAACTCCTTGATCTGCTTCTTAATCTCCTCCAGATCATTTGCGGGCATCCGGTAGGGTCTCTTTGATATTGGCCCTGTACCTGGCAATAGCTCTATCAAAAACTCGATGTCTCGATCCGGTGGCATGCCTGGTAACTCCTCTGGAAAAACATCTGGGTAATCCTTCACTACAGGCACTTCCTCCTGAACAACTCCCATGAGGGTATTTACTTAGCTCCTCCTAGGCGCATGCCTAGATACATACTTGATCATTTTTCCCTCCGGGGTGGTGAGATAACTCGACTTACTAGCACAATCAATGCTTCCTCCATACTTTGACATCCAGTCCATGCCTAATATCGCATCCAATCCTTGTGACTCCAAAATTATCAGGTCTGATGGGAAAACATGGCTACCAATGGTTAAGGGTATCCGGTCGCACCATCCGCTGGCCATATACTCTGCTCCAGGTGAACTTACTAACAGAGGGATCCTAAGGGCTTGCATTGGTAGTTTAAACTTATCCCCGAATCCCCTTGATATGTATGAATGTGATGCACCAGTATCAAATAGAACAAGGGCGGTAAAAGACTTAACCAAAAACTTACTGATAACCGCGTCTGGCTTCCCTTCAACCTCCTCCACGTTAACGTGGTTCACTTGTCCTTTGTTGAATGGATTGGGCTTCTTCCCAGCGCTCCCATTACAGTGTCCATTCTTCGCTTCAGGGCACTCCATGGCATAGTGTCCAGTCTTCCTGCACTTGAAGCAAGTAACATGACTTAGGTCTCTCTTGGCGGGTGTGGCTGGATTGGAGCGGTTCTGATTGTTGCTTACTCTGTTCCCAGTCCCATTCTTGGAACCATTGTGGTTATGCGAACTTCCTCTGTTGTGGTTATGGCTTCCATGGTTATGAACAAGACCTCCCGAGTTCGCGGTTAGACGAGGCTTCTGCTGGGCTCCTGAGTTGTACCTTCCTTGTCCATACTTCCTTTTGCGGCTCTCAATTTGCTGCTGCTTCCCTTCAATCATAAGAGCCTTGTCTACCAACTCCTAGTGGTTGTTAAATGTTGCCACCATCAATTGCATGCTCATCTCATCGTTCACCCTTCCATAAACTTCTCCTACTTCGTGGCATCTATGGCCACATCGTCAGGGGCATAACGAGACAGCTTACTAAATTCTTCCACGTACTGCCCACAGTACGGTTCCCTTGGCACAAGTTGCGAAACTCACGCTTCTTCATGCTCATAGCTCCTGTTGAGACATGGGCGGTGTGGAATGCTTGCTGAAACTGATCCCATGTAACAGTGGCTATAGGGTAGGTGACTATGTAATTCTCCCACCATGATGTTGCTGGTCCATCCAACTGATGTGCGACAAAACGCACCTTCTCAGCATCTGTACATCCTGCAGTGGTTAACTCCCTTCCAATCCTGCGGAGCCAATCATCTGCCACTATCGGCTCGGTGCTACTGGAAAACACCGGCGACTGCAACCTCAGAAAGCGGGCTAAGTTGTCAACTGGTGGTGGTGGTGGTGGGTTGTTGTTGTTGTTGTTGCCTTGGTTCTGAACTAACAACTTCATCAGTGTATTCTGCTGCTGGATCAACTGAGTGAGCTCCGGTGGGAAAGTAAATCCAGGGTCACGTCTCGGAGGCATTTGAGGGTTTAGAGGGAAGAGAATAGAATAGAATGAGGTCTAGTGAGAAAAACACTACCCATATGCACATGAGACAAACACAATCATATCACTCAATCAATCAAACAAGGGCATACAATCGATCTAACTATCATTACAGAAGTGCTCGGACTATACTATATACATGGTGGAATACTACTACTTATGTGGTGGTCTACTAGAAATATTGATCAATCGAAGACTCCATGATGTCTACTCCAGCTTCGTCTTCATAGTCATCATCGCTATCGTCGGGGTCCGAGTCGGTGTCGTCGATGATGATGTAGTCCTCAGAACTAATCTCTTTGGGTTCATCGTCTTCTCCTCCTGGCGCGAGGTCTCCCATGAAGACTCGTAGATTCATTGCCAGGTCTGCATTCTTATCGACTAGTATGACGATTTCCTCCTCATAATCTTCACGTGTAGCCTTGAGTTCTTCCTCCAGTTCCGTGATCCTTGTCATCGCCTTCTTCAGATCTATCATGCCTGCGCACATCTGGTTCTCCTGGCGACGAATGTGTTGGTTTAACTCCTGGATGAAACCTGCGATTGATCTATCCTTCCTGCTGTTGATCATCTCCCATTGCTCATCTCGGCGACCACAAATCTGGTATATAGTATCCTTAAGCTCCTTATGGTAAACTTCTCTAATGCGTCCATGGTGATGTGAGCCTCCATACTCTTTCCTAAACTCCAGGTTGGTGCATCAAAGGAAAACTCTAGGGGCTTGGTGACTAGCGCGAATGTCCTTCTTGGAACTTGAACTTGACTCATATCCATCGCTCCTCTTCTGGTAGAGTGGAATTGTAAGTCCCGATGAAGCTCGGTATTCCAATGTTCAGGTACTTAGTGACTTCCTTCAAGTGTCGTCCAAAAGGTGCTTCTTCATCCGGTTGTGCAAACTTGTTCCTTGCGTCTGCCATCCTAAAGAGTAGAAAATGGAGAGGGGTCAGAAATGAGAAGAGAATAGTGATCTAGGGCTTTAGCTTAGTGGTCGTGTCCTACACTCGACGTATGCTCTAATACCCTCTTGTAGCGACCCGGCCTCAAACGGTCAAGTCTCTGTGCTTCAGTGTCATCCCTGGATCGGTAATGCTGGCACACACATTACTCGAAGGATTTATAACAGAGTAGCAATCACACACTTATTACATCGCATGTCTCAAAAGAGAACTTATTACAATAAATATGGCTTAAGTCCATCTAATATGATAACAGCAGAAGGCTTAGATAAAGTGAGTCCATCAACTCCAACGGCATAGCTGAGCTGCACGGCAACGACCTAACGAACCTTACTCCTCGTCTGAAAAGTCTGCAACATAATACGTTGCAGCACGAAAACGGGTCAGCACATGGAATATGCTGGCAAAATAACACAGTAGAGCAAGAACTGAATAATGCTATCACTACATGCATATTTGGCTGGTGGAAAGCTCGATGGTTAAAGTTTTTGTGAAAAGCCAATTTTTTCATACAACAAAGGAATAGATTTTATTTAACTATCATGGTAGTTGAAACATCATTGAGAAGGTTCCTCCAACTCAATCCCAATTAAAAGTAATTAGCAACCCAACAGTATTAATTTAGAGTGATGAGATACATATGATAATCCAAGTACTAGATACTCCAGATGTCCATAACCGGGGACACAACTAACCATGATTAGTTTGTACACTCTGCAGAGGTTTGCACACTTTTCCCCACAAGACTCGATCTCCTCCGTTGGATTTCTCGCACTACATGGTGTTTGAGAAATGGATGACGAGACGTCGTCTTTCAGAAGCATTATCTCTAACCCCGTGTAGACAGTACCAACCTACATCCCTCAACATCTGCTAGCCTACCACTGGAAGAGGTCATGCAACTTACTCAACTATGCTAGAGCCCATAATAGCTTGTGGCTGCACACAGAAGTTTCTAGCATGAAATATCTCAGTTCCCTTTGAGCCTGGGTGGCGGACCTTAGGATTATCGCACGGGTACTCCGGGATATCCTAGGACAGCACTGGATTCTCCAGGTGCCCGACAAGCAATCCACCCAGATGTGTATTAAAGTTGCCACCTTAAGTTGAACCATTAATTAACAATCTCACGTTTGTCATGGATTCACTCACCCAAACCATGTCTACGAGCATAGCACAGCAATATAAGCAATACGTAGAAGTAACTCCCAAGGGTTTGATAATAACAGGGCAATAGGTTCTACCTCATCAACTACTTCCCAATCCCACATGTTATCAAGTCCTAACCATGCAATGTTTGAGGGTTGAAACTAATGCATAAAAACTGGGTGATAAAGGGATATGATCAAAGTGTTACTTGCCTTGCTGATGATCCGCAAAACCTAGAACTCATAGTAGCACACTTCACACTTCGGGTGTTCTATCGCAAACAAACAATAGCATACATAAGCAATCAAGCAAACAAGCACGGGTAAAACACGAATAAGAAGATCTAACCAGAAAGTTCAACTTAAGAACTCTGGTTTGCAAAAAGAATCAAAACAAACGGAGCAACGAAACTCAAACGGCGAAAGAAACAAGATCCGATTGCTAATCTGGACTAAAGTCAAATTTTACTGTACCAAAATCTTGTTCAAGTTGGTTAAACGGAAGAGGGCTTCGAGACGAAGATCTAGGCGCTTGAATCGCCTGATTCCGGTAAACGAGCGAAAAGATAAACTAAAATGAAAATCGGATCAGAAATTGCGATCGAAAATAATCGCGGAAAATCCAAAAAAAAGAAAAACTGACGAACAGGCTAATGAACAAACGTTTGCAGTCTCTGGCTAACGGGTGAACACCGTTCGTTTAGACGAACGTATGGACGAATGTCTGCTAAGTAACTAAACTGAGAAAATCAGCAAACCATTCCAAAAAAACCGAAACTAGGGTTTAAAAAACCGACGGTTTTACCTAAACCGTAAAAAAAACAGGCGGCGACATTCGAACTCCGGCGCGGCTCCGGCGCCTTCCGGCGAGTGGGGCGGCGGCGCGGGCAATGGCGGGGTGCGGCGGGGCGGCGCGGGGTGGCGCGGGGTGGCTAGCGG
>NC_041388.1:346863053-346879292 GCF_002162155.2 Triticum dicoccoides | reverse complement strand
GGTGGCTAGCGGGCGGCGGCGTCGGCGCAGGGCGGCTAGCGGGCGGCGGCAGCTGCGGCTTGGGGCTCCAGGGGGACCCGGTCGGCTTTTAAAAGGGGGGAGGGTGGCTTGCGGGAGGGGGCGGGGAGGCGTGGCCGGCTCGGCCTTGGCGGGCGGCGGCGTGGTGGTCGCGGTCTCCGCGAGGGAGAAGACGGCGCGGCGGCGGATGGGCCAACTGGCCCTCGGCCCAGTTCGGTCCGGCGGGCTTCTTCTTTTTTAAATAACGCTCCGACGAAAATAAATCCTAGAAAAAAAAATAAAAATCTAAAAATGCCAAAACAAATTTTCACCGTCTAAATAAAATATTTAGAACAAGATGAACATTTTATTGGCCCTAAAATGCAATTTTGAAAACGTGCAATTTTTCGAATGCAAATAAAATAGCAGTAAAATCCGAATAAAAGCAAATATTGATTTTAATATTTTTCCTCCAATATTTCGATTATTTTGAAGAAGTCATATGATCTCCTCTCATATATTTTAACATGAAATATTTTCAGAGAGAAAAAATAATTAAAACCAATAATCCCCATTTCGATATTTGATAAAATTCAAATATGAAAACAGTGAAATCCCCAACTCTCTCTCCGAGGGTCCTTGAGTTGCTTAGGATTTCGAGGATCAAGCCAAAATATAATAAAATATTATATGCAATGATGACCTAATGTATAACATTCCAAATTGAAACTTTGGGATGTTACAGTAGTTTTGATATCCATTTGCCAGATTTCATAAAATTCGGCAACTGCTAACATGATTCGGACAGACTTTTAAGCATCGATATGAGAGAGAAAATCTCATCGTAGTCAACACCTTGAACTTGTCGAAAACCTTTTGCGACAATTCGAGCTTTGTAGATAGTAACACTACTATCAGCGTCCGTCTTCCTCTTGAAGATCCATTTATTCTGAATGGCTCACCGATCATCGGGCAAGTCAATCAAAGTCCATACTTTGTTCTCATACATGGATCCCATCTCAGATTTCATGGCCTCTAGCCATTTTGTGGAATCAGGGCTCATCATCGCTTCCTTGTAGTTCGTAGGTTTGTCATGGTGAAGTAACATGACCTCCAGAACATGATTACTGTAAGGGCATATTTATCCCTAAGATGTTTGGGTGATTGATGACAATGCTTTTGCAGACTAATCGTGTGCCTTGAGTATTTCAAACGTTTCATCACTAGGCACAAGACGGTTTTTGTCCCCCTCGAAGACTATTGAAGACGGCGTTTGTCTATGTTTCTTTTCAGTGGATTAGAGTCGTAGGAAAGCCGTACTATTAAGAGGGGCCCCGCATTGGTGAGGCTAGGGTGGAATCAACACGTACACATCCCTTGTGCACCCTCTTAGCTTTTCCGTTTCGTTGAAGGCTCCCTTGTTGCCTTCTCCCTGTGGTCTGGTCCCAGCGGTAGTACCGCTCCCCAGCGCGGTAGTACCGCTTGGAGCTCTCAGCCATAGTACCGCTGCGACTCCGTGCTCCTACCGCCTCGACTTGAGGTCTCTCCTTTCGTGTCGGGTTTTGCAGCACTTGCTGCGGCAATAGGGGCGGTAGTACCGCTCCTAGGCGGTAGTACCGTTCCTACCACCGCGGTAGTACCACCTTGGGTCCAGGTCCTCGCTCCCGTCATACTGTGCGGCAGTACCACGAGGCGGAACGGTAGTACCGCTGGCCACAGCGGTAGTACCACCCACCCCTGCGGTAATACTGCCCTATGCGAGGCTAAGCAGGGGTTTGTCTTCCCCCCTTATAAAAGGAGGTCTTCTTCTCCAAGTTGACCTACCTCTTTTCCCCAAGCTCCATTGTTGCTCCAAAGCTCATTTTCGCCCGATCTCTCTCCCTACCCAATCAAACTTGTTGATTTTCTAGGGATTTGTTGAAGAGGCCCAGATCTACACTTCCACCAAGAGAAATTTGATTCACTCCACTCATCCCTTGTGGATCTTGTTACTCTTGGATGTTTGAGCACCCTAGACGGTTGAGGTCACCCCGGAGCCATATTCCATTGTGGTGAAGCTCCGTGGTTTCATTGGGAGCCTCCAATTCAGTTGTGGAGAGAGCCCCAACCTTGTTTGTAAAGGTCCAGTCGCCGCCTCCAAGGGCACCAATAGTGGAATCATGGCATCTCGCATGGTGTGAGGGCGTGAGGAGAATACGGTGGCCCTAGTGGCTTCTTGGGGAGCATTATGCCTCCACATCGCTCCAACGGAGATGTACTTTCCCTCAAAAGGAAGGAACTTCGGTAACACATCCTTGTCTTCACCAGCTCCACTCTTGGTTATCTCGTGCCTTTACTTGTGCAAGCTTTTTGTGTTGTGTCCTTAGCTTGCTTGTGTACTTTTTGTTGTTGCATCATATAGGTTGCTCACCTCATTGCATATCTAGACAACCTACTTTGATGCAAAGTTTTAATTGGTAAAGAAAAGCTAAAAATTGTTAGTTGCCTATTCACCCCCCTCTAGTCAACTATACCGATCCTTTCAATTGGTATCAGAGCCTCGTCTCTTTACTAAGGACTTTGTCGTCCAAAGAGTATGGTTGACACTGTAGACGGTGCGGAGGAACACTCCGGTGTGAATCCAATCTCGTCTACTGCCGATGGGGGAACCGCGGTCTCTCGTGGGGAATTCAATGTGGCCTTGGACACATTGAAAACCTCCATGACGACCGAGGTTGAAAGCATGTTTAATAAATTCATAGAAGGGCTTAAACTATCCACCGCACCGTTGAGAGTGGGTGATCCCACTAACAAGGTGACGGATGCTAACTCCGACAAGGGGGAAGCTACTAGTGATCAAGTTCCTTCTTCTAGTGGTAAAAATGGCACCGACATCTTTGCCCATGTGGAACCTCCACTTGTTTATGGTGGACCGATTCCTTCCACTCATTTGAATCATGTCGGTCCTCCCCCCAAGATTGTGAAAAATGAGGACTTTGATTCTTGAGTCTATCGCTTTAAGTGTCATTTAAATCATGTGAATACTAATCTTTGGAGAATCATTGAAGAAGGTTTCTATTCGCATGACCGAAGCAAATTCTCTCCTAGAGAAGCCGCGGATAATCAATTCAACGAGAATGCTCTCTTCATCATCCAAGATGCAATTCCACCTGAAGATCTTCCTCATCTCCGGCCCTTCGCCAGCCAAAGATGCATGGCATCAAGTTGTTTCCCTCTACAAGGGAAGCGCACGCATTCAACGCTCCAACTATGAAGTGGTGCAAGATGAAGCCGATGAGTTTGCAATGAAAGAAGATGAAGAACCTCGTGAGCTTTATTGGATAGTAACCAAACTCACGGTCTCACTCCGAGATCATGGGAGCAAGGACACAGATGACAATTGGATCGAGCGCAAATTCCTCAAGGCAATGATGCCTTACCACAAGGCCATGTTGTAACACCCCGGATATGATTTTCCCAATATGTACTCCAACTCTTGCCGTTTCCAGCGTTAAGTTATTTTATTTTCTCGGGTTCGGGTTTTTGTCTCCGTGTGTTGTTATCGTTGTCATGCATCTCATATCATGTCATCATGTGCATTGCATTTGCATATGTGTTCATCTCATGCATTCGAGCATTTTCCCCGTTGTCCATTTTGCATTCCGGCGCTCCGTTCTCCTCCGGTGGTTATTTCTACCTTTCTTTCGTGTGTGGGGATTAAACATTTCCGGATTGGACTGAGACTTGCCAAGCGGCCTTGTTTTACTACCGGTAGACCGCCTGTCAAGTTTCATACCATTTGGACTTCGTTTGATGCTCCAACGGTTAACCAAGGGACCGAAAAGGCCTCATGTGTGTTGCAGCCCAAACCCCTCCAAGTTGGCCCAAAACCCACCAAAACCCTCTCCATCATCTAGAGCGTTTGATCACGATCACGTGGCCGAAAACCGCACCTCATTTGGACTCTCCTAGCTCCCTCTACGCCTATATAAAGACACCCCCGAAAATCTCCTTCTCCTTCCCCCCGAAATCCCTAGGTCCATCTCCACCCGCCGCCGCCGGACAAAATCCGCCGGGCCGGACATTGTCCGACCCGCGCCGCCGCCGCCACGTCAGCTCCCGCGAGCCCCACTTCGCCGCGAATCGCGCCCGGCCCGCGAAGCCTGCCGCGGGCCCTCCACGACGCTGACCGGGCCCGAGGCTCCTCGCCTCCCGCAGCCTCTCTTCCCCGAGGCCGGCCTCCCGGAGCACCGCACCGCCATCTCCGGTGGCTCCACCACCGCCCGGCTTGCCGCACCGGGCCGCCGATGCAAGCCCGCGCCGGAGCCGCTTCCGGCGACCGCCGTCGCCGCTCCATCCGCCTCGCGCCGCCATCTCTGGCTCCGGTGCCCGACCGCCGCCGACCTCCTCCTCGTCCGCTTGCTCCGGCCGCGCCCCGTCGCCGGTGAACAATTGCTGGCCAACCTTGTAAACCGCGCCCGGCCAGATCTGGATCCGGATCTTGCCTCGGTTGATTTTTTTGCCCGAAACCCTATTTATTTTGTCTATGTTCATCGCATCATAACTTTGCATCCGTAGCTCCGTTTTGGGCATATAGCATATCAAAATGTTCGCCTCAGAGAGAACATAATTTCATCTCATTGCATCATTTTCATTTGAGTTCATCTTGATGCCCGAAATGCTGTTGGAAGAATGATATTTGATATAATTGTCAGATCTGCTGCTCCAATTAGATATTTGTCATTTTTGCCATGATTAATGTGTGCATGATATGCCCATGAGCTCTACATGTGTTTTGTTATATGTTTTGCCATCTATCCAGAGGTGCAACCCATGTATTTTTGTGATGTGTGTGGTGACTAGCACAAGCTTGGAAAGTGGAGCATTCATTACTGCTGATTTCAGGGACTTAGCATTTCCACTAAGTCATTGATCTGTTTATCTCATTATGCCATATGTTCATGTTGTTTCCTAGTGATCCGTGCCTCTTTTGAGGATGATCAGTAAGGATGTTTTGTTAATCTTGTAGTGCTCTATCCATCCATGTCTTTGTTTGCAATTATGGAGCACCCTAGCTTGAGTCAATCGAGCTCTACTTTTGTCATTTCGTGAATCTGGGCAGATTGTCTAGTTGTTAGCAATTTTGCCGAGGATGTTGTAGTTGATCCGTGCATGCTATGTTATTGTTCTTGCCATGTCTAGCTTGTATTTTGTGTATTCTTGATGGGTGTATGCTTAGTTTGTCCTGACTTGCTCTGTAGTGAGTGCATCGAGCTCGTAAACATGCCTACTTGATATCTGTTTCAGCATGCTCCAGTTTTCACTAAGTCTGAGAACTGGTTATGTTTTTGCCATGTTCACATGTTTGCAAATGTATTTCCTGATCCCTTTTGGCTCAAGGTCACTAAGGGACTTTTGTTAAGCTCTTTGAGTAGCTCCATGCCATGCTTTACTTTGCCATGTTCAGGTCCTGTAGCATATAGTTTTCATGCCCCAAAGTGTGCTACCTAATCTGAAATTCCAGACAAGTGTTAATTTCACTAAGTCTGAAATCTGTTTGCCAAATGCATTTTTGCCATGTTTGTTTGAACCTGTTATTGGATGAATTGGCCGTAGCTCAGTGCTAGTCTTTTGTTAAGCATCATGAATGGATCTCTTCCATGTATTTTGTTGCCATGTTTGAGTGCTGTAGCATGTTCATCTTGTTGCATTTAGATGGCTACTCGCTGTAAATCGCAGAACGTGGTCATATTTGAAGTGCTTGCCATTTCCAAACCGTAACTCCGATTCCGGCGTTCTTTATATCGTTTTCAAGCGATTTCATCTCACCTTTCCAGTGGCACACTTGGATTTCCAAGTTGAGGCCAGGTTCATGCATTCCTTGTCAAATCTTGCATATGCATCGCATATCGCATCCCGCATAGCATACCATGTTTGCATCATATTGTTTGAGTTTGCACGTGGTTGATTGTGTCCTTGTTGCTTGTTTGTCTTGTTTGGGTAGATCCGGGAGACGAGTTCGCTAACGAGGAGCCCGTTGAGTTTGCTTTCGAGGATCCAGTCAACTCTGACAACTTTGCAGGCAAGATGATCATACCCTCGAAATCACTACTATCTTTGCTTTGCTAGATGCTCGCTCTTTTGCTATGCCTATGCTACGATGCCTACCACTTGCTTTTCATGCCTCCTAAATTGCCATGTCAAACCTCTAACCCACCATGTCCTAGAAAACCGTTGATTGGCTATGTTACCGCTTTGCTCAGCCCCTTTTATAGCGTTGCTAGTTGCAGGTGAAGATTGGAGACCGTTCCTTGTTGGAACATTATTTACTTGTTGGGATATCATTATATTATCTTGTTATGTTAATGCATCTATATACTTGGTAAAGGGTGGAAGGCTCGGCCTCTCGCCTAGTGTTTTGTTCCACTCTTGCCGCCCTAGTTTCTGTCATATCGGTGTTATGTTCCCGGATTTTTGCGTTCCTTACGCGGTTGGGTGATAATGGGAACCCCTTGATAGTTCGCCTTGATTAAAGCTTTTCCAGCAATGCCCAACCTTGGTTTTACCATTTGCCTCCTAGCCTTTTTTCCCTTGGGTTTTCGGAGCCCGAGGGTCATCTTATTTTAACCCCCCCCCCCCCCGGGGCCAGTGCTCCTCTGAGTGTTAGTCCAAACAGAGCCACTTGCAGCGCCACCTCGGGGCAACTCGAGGGTTGGTTTTAGTTGTACGTAGTGTTCATCCGAGTGTGCCCTGAGAACGAGATATGTGCAGCTCCTATCGGGATTTGTCGGCACATTCGGGCGGTGTTGCTGGATTTGTTTTAACCTGTCGAAGTGTCTTGTAGAACCGGGATACCGAGTCTGATCGGAATGTCTCGGGAGAAGGTCTATTCCTTCGTTGACCGTGAGAGCTTGTCATGGGCTAAGTTGGGACTCCCCTGCAGGGATTTGAACTTTGGAAAGCCGTGCCCGCGGTTATGGGAGATGGGAATTTGTTAATGTCTGGTTGTAGATAACTTGAACCTTAACTTAATTAAAATGAATCAACAGTGTGACTTACCTTGATGGTCTCTTCTCGGCGGAGTCCGGGAAGTGAACACGGTGTTGGAGTAATGCTTGCCGCAGGTTGCCCTCTAGTTATTCGTTCGCGCTTTGCCTCCTCTTCTCGCTCTCTTTTGCGAACAGGTTAGCCACCATATATGCTAGTCGCTTGCCGCAGCTCCACATATATTTTACCTTGCCTTACCTATAAGCTTAAATAGTCTTGATCGCGAGGGTGCGAGATTGCTGAGTCCCTGTGGCTCACAGATTACTTCCAAACCAGATGCAGGGCCTGATGATTCCGTTCTAGATGACGCGCTTGAGCTCAAGTGGGAATTCGACGAGGACTCACGCCGATACTACGTGTCTTTCCCTGATGATCAGTAGTGGTGCCCAGTTGGGGTGATCGGGACCGTGTCGCATGTTGGGTTGTTCTTTTATTTTGGCGCCGTAGTCGGGCCATGAGTGTTTGAATGTTGTAATGCTATTTATGTACTTGATTGACGTGGCGAGTGTAAGCCAACTATGTATCTCCCCTTTTATTATCTATATTACATGGGATGTTGTGAAGATTGCCTAACTTGCGACATTGCTTTCAATGTGGTTATGCCTCTAAGTCGTGCCTCGACACGTGGGAGCTATAGCCGCATTGAGGGTGTTATAAGTTGGTAATCAGAGCCTTCCCAGACCTTAGGAGCCCCCATTGCTTGATCGTTTTTAGCAGCCGTTGTTGAGTCTAGAAAAATGTTTTGAGTCATTTAGGAATTATATATCCGAGAGTTTAGGAATTATTTTTACTTCCCAGTCTCCTCATCGCTCTGGTAAGGCATCCTGACGTAGAGTTTTGACTCTTCTCTTCTCAAATTTCACTAAAAAAATTTAGGATCACGCGGGTATCTTGGAATCGTTCCGATGGTTTTGTGACGAGAACATTGTTCTTGGTGCCTCCTGTCTTTAGGGGTTGTGGCAGTGTCCCGGGGAGTTGAGCTCCGAGGTGTTGTCGTCACAATTTTATCGTTGCAGTTCTGGAATACCAGAGTTTAGTACGCCGACATCAAAAATCTATTTTATGCAGTTCATTGGTGAGATAACCTCGACGCCACCCAGTACTGGGGCGGGAGTTCTGGAGTATCGCCATAACTTGTATAACGGATGCTTTTCGAAGGTTGAGGTAGATGGTTTCCAAAGTTTTTCTTGGTTATGTGTTGAAGGATGGATACAGCCGGATGTAGGATTTGCTAGATTTGGGTGAGATATTATGCTTCCCCTGTATCCCCAACACCTGATTGCATAACCGGAAAGGTTCGGGAGTTTCATTGGTGGGAATTCTTGTAGCTCTAGTTCTTCTTCCTCGGATATTTGGTTTGAGATTGGGATTTCTTACCGAGTATTTGTTCTTGATCCGTACCTTGTTGATTTATTCCTCTACCTAAATTCTAAGTGGCTTCTCAATTTATGGAGATGTGACCATTTCAAGTGGAATGCATTCGTTCTTATGTTCGGATGTGAAGACTTTATGTTGCAAATTTCATTCCATTGGATTCAGCTTCATTTTATCTGTCAATGTGCTAACAGTTGTCACCCTCTTCAGGATGGCTCCCGCTAAGAGCACCAATCAGAATCAGAATCAGGATCCGCCACCACCTCCTCCTCCTCCGGAGGCATGGCAAGCTGTGATGGCCGCAACCAATGCAAACACACAGTTGATCATGCAAATTCTTAAAGAGCGCAATCAAGCGAACCAAGGCAACCAAGGCAACAATCAGAATCACTTTGCTACACTCAACCAGTTCCTTGCTAACGGGCCAAAGACTTTCAGCAATTGTGTTGAGGCAACTGATGCTGACGATTGGCTCGTGGATCTGTGCAAGCATTTCGAGTGTAGTAACGTCAGGCCTGAGGACTTCGTCAAGTTTGCTTCCTTCCAACTCAAAGACCAAGCTGCAGAATGGTTCCAGCAGTACAAGGATTCCAGAGGAGGACGTGTGATTACCTGGGATGAATTCTATCAAGACTTGAAAGCTCATCATATTCCTCAGAGCGTGGTTGAAAGCAAGCGTGAGGAATTCCGCAACCTGAAGCAAGGCTCTTTGTCTGTCTATGACTACAACAAGTTGTTTCAGAAGCTCGCCCGCTTTGCTAAGCAGGATGTCCCCGACGAGAAGAGCATGATATACCAGTTCAGGGGTGGTCTCAAAGAAGAAATCAAGCTAGCTCTTGTTCTCTTTGAGCCCTTGAGGTACGATGAGTTCTACAACATGGCATTGAAGCAAGAGGTCGCTCAACTGAGGTGTGATGCTTCCAAGAAGCGAGTCAGAGATGCTACTCCTTCTTCCTCTACTCAAGTGGCCAAGCAGCAGAAGTATTGGCTTCCTCCTCCTCCGTTCCGTCAGCCGTATCAGCAGAAGAGCAAAGGTGGCAGTGGATCTTCCCACCCACCCAACCCTGGTTTTCACAACAAGACTTCGTCTCAAGCTCCAAGATCGAGTGCTCCATATCACCGTCCGCTTTCAGAGGTCACGTGCAACAAGTGCCAACAGAAGGGTCACTATGCCAACAAATGCTTCAACCAGAGGCGTCTTCCTCCTCCTCCTGTGAGATCGACAAGTACAGCTGTGGTCAAGCATAACCCCAAGCACGCCAAGGTCAACTTGCTGAATGCAGCTCAGGCAGAGGATTCGCCAGATGTCATCATGGGTAACCTTCATGTTAATGATATTCTAGCTAAAGTTCTTTTTGACACTGGTGCATCACTTTCTTTTATTTCAACACCATTTGTGGCCAAGCATGATTTTGTGACCGAGAGGATTCCTTTCCCGTTGAAGATTGTGTCTCCGGGCAAGCAAATGACTTCTAACAATTGCGTCCCGGATGTCTCTATCACGTTGGGCGATTACAAGTTTCTTTCTTCTCCGGTGGTTCTTGGTAACTCGGATATGATCTTATTCTCGGAATGGATTGGCTTACTAAGCACAAGGCGCATCTTGATTGTGCAGCCAGGCAGATTCAATTGACTCATTCGTCTAAGGATGTAATTGTCTTTGCCGCTCGTGATGATACCATCCGTCTGTTTTCTCTCAATGAGAAGGGTGAACTGGATGCTATCTCGCAAATTCCAGTCGTTTGCGAATATCAAGACGTCTTTCCAGAAGAGCTTCCAGGAATGCCTCTGCACCGGCCAGTTGAATTCATCATTGATCTTGAGCCCGGCACGGAACCTGTTTGCAAGCGTCCTTACAAGCTCAGACCTGAAGAGTTGAAGGAGCTGAAGAAACAACTCGATGTCCAAGAGAGAATGGGTCTCATCCGACCTAGTTCTTCCTCGTGGGGTTGTGGTGTTCTTTTTGTGAAGAAGAAGGATGGAACGGACCGACTTTGTGTTGATTACCGTCCATTGAACAAGAAGACCATCAAGAACAAATACCCACTTCCCAACATCAACGAGCTGTTCGAACAACTCAAAGGTGCCCAAGTATTCTCCAAGATTGATCTCCGTATGGGTTATCACCAGACTCGAATCCGGGAGCAAGATATTCCCAAGACAGAATTCCGGACAAGCTTTGGTTCATATGAATACACTGTCATGTCTTTTGGCCTCGTTAACGCTCCTCCGACTTTCTCTCGCATGATGAACTTCATCTTCAACGCCTACACCAATGACTTCATTTTGGTCTATCTCGACGACATTCTGGTCTTTTCGAAGAACAAGGAAGATCATGCCAAGCACTTGCGTTTGGTACTCGATAAGCTCAGGGAACACCAGTTCTACCCAAGTTCTCCAAGTGCGAATTTTGGCTCGATGAGGTTCTTTATCTGGGTCATATCATATCTGCCAAGGGCATTGTGGTGAATCCTGAGAAGGTGCCTGCAATTGTGAATTGGGAACCACCTCAGAACGTGAAGCAACTCCGTAGCTTCCTCGGTCTCGCAAGCTACTGTTGAAGATTCGTTGAAAACTTTTCTAAGATCGCAAAGCCTCTCTCAAATATTCTCCAGAAGCACGTCAAGTATGTTTGGTCTCCGGAGTGTGACATTGCTTTCAACACTTTGAAAGAGAAATTGGTCACTGCTCCAGTTCTGACTCCTCCTGATGAATCCAAGCCGTACGAGGTCTTTTGCGATGCCTCTCTCCAAGGTCTCGGTGCAGTGTTGATGCAAGAGAAGAAAGTTGTAGCTTATACCTCTCGCCAGTTGAGGCCCAACGAGAAGAACTAACCCACTCATGATCTCGAGTTGGCGGCAGTTGTGCATGCTCTTTTGACTTGGAGACATCTCTTATTGGGAAGAAAAGTGGACATCTTCACTGACCACAAGAGTCTCAAGTACATCTTCACTCAGCCTAATCTCAACCTCAGGTAGACTCGATGGGTCGAAATGATTCAAGAGTACAATCCGAGTGTCGAGTATACTCCGGGCAAGGCCAATGTGATTGCTGATGCATTGAGCAGAAAGGCTTATTGCAAGTCTGATTCTCAAGCCTTATCAACCCGAGCTTTGTGAAGCTTTCCGCAAACTTAATCTGCAAGTTGTTCCTCAAGGTTTCCTCGCCAACCTTCAAGTCTCTCCTACCTTGGAAGACCAGATTCGCCAAGATTAGCTTCTTGATGCTATGGTAAAAAAAGGTGAAGATTGGGATTGCCAAGAGTCAACCCAAGTACAAGTGCTATCGCCTTGATGACAAGGATACTCTCTTCTTCGAGGATCATATTGTTGTGCCCAAAGGTGACCTCCATAAAGTGATCATGAACGAGGCTCACAATTCTCTCCTCTCCATCCACCCTGGGAGCATGAAGATGTATCAGGACCTCAAGCAGGCTTATTGGTGGACTCGAATGAAGCGCGAGATTGCTCAGTTCATGAATGAATGTGATATCTGCAGAAGAGTGAAGGCAGAACACCAAAGGCCAGCTGGTCTCCTCCAACCTCTTGCCATTCCAGAATGGAAGTTTGACCACATTGAGATGGACTTCGTGACTGGGTTTCCAAAGTCCAAGCGTGGCAATGATGTCATATTCGTGGTCATCGACAAACTCACTAAAGTGGCTCATTTTCTGCCTATCAAAGAGTCAATCACTGCAGCTCAATTGGCGGAACTCTATACCTCTCGAATTGTCTCTCTGCACGGTATTCCACAAGTGATCTCTTCAGACCGTGGCAGCATCTTTACCTCCAAGTTTTGGGAATCTTTCCAGAAAGCCATGGGCACCAACATCCACTTCAGCACAGCTTTCCATCCGCAAACTAGCGGTCAAGTCGAGCGTGTCAATCAGATTCTTGAAGATATGCTCAGGGCTTGTGTGATCTCCTTCGGCATGAAGTGGGAGGATTGTCTTCCTTATGCCGAATTCTCCTACAACAACAGTTTTCAAGCAAGTTTGGGCAAGGCCCCATTTGAAATTCTGTATGGCAGGAAGTGTCGTACCCCTCTCAACTGGTCTGAAACCAGTGAACGTCAGCTTTTGGGTAATGACTTAATCACAGAGGCAGAGGAAATGTGCAAAGTCATTCGAGATAACCTCAAAGCAGCCCAATCCCGCTAGAAGAGCTACTATGATAGTAAGCACCGTGATTTGACTTTCGAGATCGGAGATCATGTTTACCTCCGCGTCTCTCCAATGAAAGGTACTCGTCGCTTCGGTATCAAAGGGAAGCTTGCCCCTAGATACGTGGGACCTTTCAAGATCGTCAGCAAGAGAGGCGATCTCGCCTATCAACTCGAGCTTCCTTCAAACTTTGCAAATGTGCATGACGTGTTCCATGTCTCTCGGCTTCGAAAGTGCTTCAAGACTCCTGACCGCACCATCAACTTCGAGGACATTGAGCTCCAAGAAGATCTCTCTTATCGTGAGCACCCCGTTGCTATTCTTGAAGAGACTGAACGCAAGACTCGCAACAAGTCAATCAAATTCCTCAAAGTCAAGTGGTCACACCATTCCGACCGTGAAGCTACCTGGGAACGCGAGGATAACCTCCATTCTGAATACCCGGCGTTCTTTCAGTCCTAGATCTCGGGACGAGATCCTTTCGTAGTGGTGGAGTGTTGTAACACCCCGAATATGATTTTCCCAATATGTACTCCAACTCTTGCCGTTTCCGGCGTTAAGTTATTTTATTTTCTCGGGTTCGGGTTTTTGTCTCCGTGTGTTGTTATCGTTGTCATGCATCTCATATCATGTCATCATGTGCATTGCATTTGCATACGTGTTCATCTCATGCATTCGAGCATTTTCCCCGTTGTCCGTTTTGCATTCCGGCGCTCCGTTCTCCTACGGTGGTCATTTGTACCTTTCTTTCGCGTGTGGGGATTAAACATTTCCGGATTGGACCGAGACTTGCCAAGTGGCCTTGGTTTACTACCGGTAGACCGCCTGTCAAGTTTCGTACCATTTGGATTTCGTTTGATGCTCCAACGGTTAACCGAGGGACCGAAAAGGCCTCGTGTGTGTTGCAGCCCAACACCCCTACAAGTTGGCCCAAAACCCACCAAAACCCTCTCCATCATCTAGAGCATTCGATCATGATCGCGTGGCCGAAAACCGCACCTCATTTGGACCCTCCTAGCTCCCTCTATGACTATATAAAGACACCCCTGAAAATCTCCTTCTCCTTCCCCCCGAAATCCCTAGGTCCATCTCCACCCGCCGCCGCCGGACAAAATCCGCCGGGCCGGACATTGTCCGACCCGCACCGCCGCCGCCACGTCAGCTCCCGCGAGCCCCACTTCGCCGCGAATCACGCCCGGCCCGCGAAGCCCGCCGCTGGCCCTCCACGATGCCGATCGGGCCCGAGGCTCCTCGCCTCCCGCCGCCTCTCTTCCCCGAGGCCGGCCTCTCGGAGCACCGCGCCGCCATCTCCGGTGGCTCCGCCACCGCCCGGCTTGCCGCACCGGGCCGCCGCCGCAAGCCCGCGCCGGAGCCGCTTCCTGTGACCGCCGTTGACGCTCCATCCACCTCGCGCCGCCATCTCTGGCTCCGGTGCCCGACCGCCGCCGACCTCCTCCTCGTCCGCTTGCTCCGGCAGTGCCCCGTCACCGGTGAACAGTTGCCGGCCAACCTCGTAAACCGCGCCCAGCCAGATCTGGATCCGGATCTTGCCTCGGTTGATTTTTTTGCCCGAAACCCTATTTATTTTGTCTATGTTCATCACATCGTAACTTTGCATCCGTAGCTCCGTTTTGGGCATATAGCATACCAAAATGTTCGCCTCAGAGAGCACATAATTTCATCTCATTGCATCATTTTCATTTGAGTTCATCTTGATGCCCGAAATGCTGTTGGAAGAATGCTATTTGAGATAATTGTCAGATCTGCTGCTCCAATTAGATATTTGTCACTTTTGCCATGATTAATGTGTGCATGATATGCCCATGAGCTCTACATGTGTTTTGTTATATGTTTTGCCATCTATCCAGAGGTGCAACCCATGTATTTTTGTGATGTGTGTGGTGACTAGCACAAGCTTGCAAAGTGGAGCATTCGTTAATGATGATTTCAGGGACTTAGCATTTCCACTAAGTCCTTGATCTGTTTATCTCATTATGCCATATGTTCATGTTGTTTCCTAGCGATCCGTGCCTCTTTTGAGGATGATCAGTAAGGATGTTTTGTTAATCTTGTAGTGCTCTATCCATCCATGTCTTTGTTTGCAATTATGGAGCACCCTAGCTTGAGTCAATCGAGCTCTACTTTTGTCATTTCGTGAATCTGGGCAGATTGTCTAGTTGTTAGCAATTTTGCCGAGGATGTTGTAGTTGATCCGTGCATGCTATGTTATTATTCTTGCCATGTCTAGCTTGTATTTTGTGTATTCTTGATGGGTGTATGCTTAGTTTGTCCTGACTTGCTCTGTAGTGAGTGCATCGAGCTCGTAAACATGCCTACTTGATATCTGTTTCAGCATGCTCCAGTTTTCACTAAGTCTGAGAACTGATTATGTTTTTGCCATGTTCACATGTTTGCAAATGTATTTCCTGATCCCTTTTGGCTCAAGGTCACTAAAGGACTTTTGTTAAGCTCTTTGAGTAGCTCCATGACATGCTTTACTTTGCCATGTTCAGGTCCTGTAGCATATAGTTTTCATGCCCCAAAGTGTGCTACCTAATCTGAAATTCTAGACAAGTGTTCATTTCACTAAGTCTGAAATCTGTTTGCCAAATGCATTTTTGCCATGTTTGTTTGAACCTGTTATTGGATGAATTGGCCGTAGCTCAGTGTTAGTCTTTTGTTAAGCATCATGAATGGATCTCTGCCATGTATTTTGTTGCCATGTTTGAGTGTCGTAGCATGTTCATCTTGTTGCATTTAGATGGCTACTTGCTGTAAATCGCAGAACGTGGTCATATTTGAATTGCTTGCCATTTTCAAACCGTAACTCCGATTACGGCGTTCTTTATATCATTTTCAAGCGATTTCATCTCACCTTTCCAGTGGCACACTTGGATTTCCAAGTTGAGGCCAGGTTCATGCATTCCTTGTCAAATCTTGCATATCCATCGCATATCGCATCCCGCATAGCATACCATATTTGCATCATATTGTTTGAGTTTGCACGTGGTTGATTGTGTCCTTGTTGCTTGTTTGTCTTGTTTGGGTAGAGCCGGGAGACGAGTTCTCTAACGAGGAGCCCGTTGAGTTTGCTTTCGAGGATCCATTCAACTCTGACAACTTTGCAGGCAAGATGATCATACCCTCGAAATCACTACTATCTTTGCTTTGCTAGATGCTCGCTCTTTTGCTATGCCTATGCTACGATGCCTACCACTTGCTTTTCATGCCTCCTAAATTTCCATGTCAAACCTCTAACCCACCATGTCCTAGAAAACCGTTGATTGGCTATGTTACCGCTTTGCTCAGCCCCTTTTATAGCGTTGCTAGTTGCAGGTGAAGATTGGAGACCGTTCCTTGTTGGAACATTATTTACTTGTTGGGATATAATTATATTATCTTGTTATCTTAATGCATCTATATACTTGGTAAAGGGTGGAAGGCTCGGCCTCTCGCCTGGTGTTTTGTTCCACTCTTGCCGCCCTAGTTTCTGTCATATCGGTGTTATGTTCCCGGATTTTTGCGTTCCTTACGCGGTTGGGTGATAATGGGAACCCCTTGATAGTTCACCTTGATTAAAGCTTTTCCAGCAATGCCCAACCTTGGTTTTACCATTTGCCTCCTAGTCTTTTTTCCCTTGGGTTTCCGGAGCCCGAGGGTCATCTTATTTTAAACCCCCC
>NC_041388.1:346660448-346862577 GCF_002162155.2 Triticum dicoccoides | reverse complement strand
TTGCAGCGCCACCTCGGGGCAACTCGAGGGTTGGTTTTAGTTGTATGTAGTGTTCATCTGAGTGTGCCCTGAGAACGAGATATGTGCAGCTCCTATCGGGATTTGTCGGCACATTCGGGCGGTGTTGCTGGATTTGTTTTAACCTGTCGAAGTGTCTTGTAGAACCGGGATACCGAGTCTGATCGGAATGTCTCGGGAGAAGGTCTATTCCTTCGTTGACCGTGAGAGCTTGTCATGGGCTAAGTTGGGACTCCCCTGCAGGGATTTGAACTTTCGAAAGCCGTGCCCGCAGTTATGGGCAGATGGGAATTTGTTATGTCCGGTTGTAGATAACTTGAACCTTAACTTAATTAAAATGAATCAATAGTGTGAGTTACCGTGATGGTCTCTTCTCGGCGGAGTCCGGGAAGTGAACACGGTGTTGGAGTAATGCTTGCCGCAGGTTGCCCTCTAGTTATTCGTTCGCGCTTTGCCTCCTCTTCTCGCTCTCTTTTGCGAACAGGTTAGCCACCATATATGCTAGTCGCTTGCCGCAGCTCCACATATATTTTACCTTGCCTTACCTATAAGCTTAAATAGTCTTGATCGCGAGGGTGCGAGATTGCTGAGTCCCTGTGGCTCACAGATTACTTCCAAACCAGATGCAGGGCCTGATGATTCCGTTCCAGATGACGCACTTGAGCTCAAGTGGGAGTTTGATAAGGACTCACGCCGATACTACATGTCTTTCCCTGATGATCAGTAGTGGTGCCCAGTTGGGGTGATCGGGACCGTGTCGCATGTTGGGTTGTTCTTTTATTTTGGCGCCGTAGTCGGGCCATGAGTGTTTGAATGTTGTAATGCTATTTATGTACTTGATTGACGTGGCGAGTGTAAGCCAACTATGTATCTCCCCTTTTATTATCTATATTACATGGGATGTTGTGAAGATTTCCTAACTTGTGACATTGCTTTCAATGCGGTTATGCCTCTAAGTTGTGCCTCGACACGTGGGAGCTATAGCCGCATCGAGGGCGTTATACATGTCCTCCGTCATTCGTCAAAGGCCGGACTTCCACACCTTGTCCTCAAGTGAAGTGTTGGATGAGATTGTGGCCATGAGCATCTTGGACAAGACCGCCGACAATGCGGTGCTACATTCTCAAAGAGCAAAGAAGCCCAACCTTGCATTAAAAGCCGAGGTTAGTGTGGAAGAAGAGGACGAAGAAGAAGAAGAAGAGGAGAGCAACCCCGAAGATACAAAGTATTCCTATCATGAACACATGGCTCTTGCTTCAAGGCAATTTTGGAGCAAGAAAAACTCAAGGCCCAACTTCAACAAGAACAACTCAAGTGGCACGAAGGGCAAGCAACGTGTGAGGACTTGCTATAATTGTGGCAATGTGAGCCATTTTGTTGAGGAGTGCCCGTATGAGAAGAGGGAAGACAATGGTGGCAAGCTCATCCGAAAGGACAAAGTCAAGTCTTTCCAAAACAAGAGCAACTTCACCAAGAAGACTCCTCCCAAGGCGTTGGTGGTACAAGAAGAGTACAATGAGGATGATGATGATGACGAGGATGGTGAGTTGGTTGCCATGGCCTCCGTTGCCATTGCGACAACTCCACGAGTGTCACTCTTCGACTCACCCAATGAGAGCATCACCGCCAAGTGCCTCATGGCTAAAGCCACCAATAATGTAACCCCCAACATCAAAACTACCATCATTAATAATCCTTCTTTGACGGATTGCATTGATGAACATGATGGATCTAATGTGGAGGAGAATGAGTTTGAGTCCTTTATGGGTAAACTCAAGGGTAAATCCAAGAAGCACTTCGTTGCTCTCTTGGAACAACTTGGTGAAGCCGATGACATGATCGAGGCTCACGAAGATACCATCTCTAAGATGGAGGGGCATAGTCACGACTATGCCGATGAGATTTCAGATCTTTACCATGCTCTTGAGAAAGAGTGTGGTCTTCGTTTGGCTCTTGAGGAGTCACACAATGATGATCATGCTAAGTTAAAGAAAGATCTTGATCATGTTATTGTTGTTTCTCGTGTGCTAAACTCCGAGAAGGCCAAGCTTGGGGTTGATCTTGCTAGACTCAAAGAGGAGTTTGACCTACTTGACAAGGCTCACAAGGTCTTGAAGGGTACTCATGCTAGCCTCAAACAGTCCCATGATCAACTCCAAGTAAATCTAACCAAGGAGAAAGCCACATTTCCTCATATGGTGTTAAATGATAATGCAAATGCTACTAACCCATGTTGTGAGCATGTGCATCTTGTTGAGGAGAATGCTAAGTTGAAGGAGCGACTTGAGAAAGGCCTTGTTTCTTGCATACAAGGCGAGAAAAACCTCAACGACCTTTTGAGCAATCAAAAGGGAGGTGTGGCCAAGGAAGGGATTGGGTACGCACCCGAGTCCAAGAAGAAGAAGAAGAATGACAAGGCCAAATGACCTCCCCCTCTCAAGCAAACCTTTGTGAAGGAGGGAGAGGGTGCTACTAAGGAGAAGAAGAAGAACACCGTGAAGGGTGATGATGCCAAGAAGGGCAACACTTCCCTTCTCAACCAAGCCGGCAACTTTAACCCTTCTTATGTGTTGTGCCATGCTAGTGATGGACATGTTTATGCCAAATTTGTTGGCTCTCCTTATGAGTACATTGAATGGTCTATTTGGGTTCCTAAGACCCTTGTTACTAACATCAAAGGACCCATTACTAAATGGGTACCTAAAACCAAGCATTGATCTCTTGTAGGTGTTTGCTTCCGGTGGGGGATCATGGTTGCTCGATAGTGGAGCCACTAATCATATGACCGGAAGCAAGGACTTGGTGGTGGATGTTCACAAGATTCCATCTATGCCCACCAATGTCGAGTGGGGTGATGCCTCGTCCTCCAAGGTATTGGGGCTTGGCAAGGTTGTCATTTCTCATGATCTCACGTCCGAGAAGGTCATGCTTGTTGAGTCCCTTGCATACAATTTACTTTTCGTTCGTCAACTTGCACTCATGGGCTTTGCCACTTTCTTTGATGTTGATACCATGGCCCTCTTGTGGAGCAAGACTCTTAAAGTAGCCTTTGTTGGGCATGTCGAGAACGGTCTCTACGTGATTAACTTTTCGGAGCGACCCACTAAGACCGCGACATGCCTAATGGCTAAAGTTGACGTGGGATGGCTTTGCCATCGCCGTTTAGCCCATGTTAATATGAGATCTTTGCAAATTCTTCTCAAGGGTGACCATGTCCGTGGAATGTTAGTTTTGCTAAAGATCGTGCTTGCAGTGCTTGTATCGAAGGAAAGCTTCATGAAAAGGCTCACCCTCCCATGACTATCATCTACTCGAAGAGGCCTTTGGAGCTCCTTCACTTGGATCTCTTTGGGCCTCCATACTTTGATAGTCTTGGGGTAGAAAGTATTGCTTGGTGATTGTGGATGACTATTCAAGATACACTTGGGTATACTTCTTCAAGAGGAAGAGCGAGGCCCAACAAACCATCATTGACTTTGAAAATGAAGCCCAACGACAACACAATGCAAAGATCTTGACAATAAGAAGCGACAACGGCACCCAGTTCAAGAACTACACCTTGGATGAGTTCCTTAGTGATGAGGGTATCAAGCATCAATATTCCGCACCATACACCCCTCAACAAAATGGTGTAGTGGAGAGGAAGAACCGGACATTGATGGATGCGGCAAGGACGATGATGGCGGAGTTCAAGTCTCCATACAACTTTTGGGCCGAAGTCATCAACACCGCTTGTCATGCATCCAATCGGCTCTACCTCCGCAAGGGCTTGAACAAGACTCCTTATGAGATACTCACCGGTAACAAGCCCAACCGCAAGTACTTCCGGGTGTTCGGGTGTAAGTGTTTCATTCTCAAGAAAGGTGTTCGTTTGTCTAAATTTGAGGCTAGAGCTTATGAGGGCATATTTGTTGGTTATGCTACCAACTCTCATGCTTACCGTATCCTCAATAAGTCCATGGGACTCATTGAGGAGACGTGTAACGTGGAGTTTGATGAGAATAACGGCTCCCAAGTGGAGCAAAGTGGTACTTGTGATGTAGTTGATGAAATTCCTCCCCAAGCCATAAGAAGAATGGGAGTTGGCTTTATCCTACCCATTGAGGAACCCCTTGTGGCCGGAGGAGAAGGACAATGCTCCACTCAAGTGGAGCCATCACCAACCCAAGGCCCACACGCTTCCGAAGAACAAAGTGAAGGCCCTCAACATCATGAACAAGACTAGGGGAAAAATCAATCTCAAGATGGTGTTGAATCACCAAGTGATTCCTAAGGTCAAGTTCTCTCCTCCGAGCAAGTTCAAGATCAAGAGCAAGCTCAAGATCAAGAAAAATCTCAAGACAGCGCTCAAGATCATCAAGTCACAGCTCCTCAACTCACCCTTGAGGAGGAATTGGAGCGTCGTGCCGCCAAGATCGCTTCCAAGCTCACAACCAAGGGCCATCTCATGACAAATGTGCTTGGAAGCATCCGAAAGGGGGTAAGCACTCATAGACAATTGGCAAACTATTGTGAACATCGCGCGTTTGTCTCTTGTGTTGAACCCCAAAAGGTCTATGAGGCACTCGAAGATCTGGATTGGCTCAATGCCATGCATGAAGAACTCAACAACTTTGAGTACAACAAGGTGTGGAGATTGGTGCCAAGGCCAACAGGGAACCACAATGTCATTGGAACCAAGTGGATATTCAAGAACAAGCAAGACGCTCATGGAATTATCATTCGCAACAAGGCCCGGTTGGTAACACAAGGCTACTCCCAAGTCGAGGGTATTGACTACGGTGAAACCTTTGCTCCCATTGCTCGCCTTGAATCCATTCGCATGTTGATTGCTTATGCTTCTCATCATAACTTTAAGTTGCAACAAATGGATGTGAAGAGTGCATTTCTTAATGGTCCCATTAATGAGTTGGTGTATGTCAAGCAACCCCCCGGGTTCGAGGATCCCTATTTTCCCGATCATGTGTACCAACTCGATAAGGAACTCTATGGCCTTAAGCAAGCCCCACGTGCATGGTATGACCGCCTTACCGAGTTGTTGCAAGATCGCGGTTTTGAAATTGGTAAAATTGACCCCACTCTTTTTACCAAGAAGGTCAAAGGGAAGTTGTTTGTGTGCCAACTATATGTTGATGATATTATCTTTGGTTCCCCTAACAAAGCTTTCAATGAGGAATTTGCCGCACTCATGACCTCCATGTTTAAGATGTCCATGATGGGAGAATTGATGTTCTTTCTCGGGTTCGAAGTCAAGAAACGGATAGAAGGAACCTTCATAAACCAATCCAAATACACTCAAGACATGTTCAAGAGATTCAAGCTCAATGATGTCAAGCCGGCTTCCACTCCAAGGCCCGTCAAATGCCAACTTGACTTAGATCCCAATGGTAAAGCGGTGGATCAAAAGGTATATCGCTCCATGATTGGCTCCTTGCTTTACCTTTGTGCATCTAGACCGGATATCATGTTGAGTGTGGGAATTTGTGCACAGTTTCAAGCCGCACCTAAGGAAAGCCACTTTGTGGCGGTCAAGCGAATCTTTCGATATCTGGCCCATGCCCCAAACTTTGGCTTATGGTACCCAAGAGGAGCAAACTTCAAGCTTGTAGGTTATTCGGACTCCGATTGGGTGGGAGACAAATTGGATAGGAAGTCCACTTCCAAAGGGTGCCAATTTCTTGGTTGCTCTTTGGTGAGTTGGTCTTCCAAGAAGCAAAGGTGTGTGTCTCTCTCGTCCACCGAGGCGGAGTACGTGGCCGCCGATAGTTGTTGTGCACAACTTCTTTGGATGAGGCAAACTTTAAAGGATTACAGTGTCATTTGTGACAAGGTGCCTCTTTGGTGTGACAATGAAAGTGCCATCAAGATTTCTCTCAACCCAGTTCAACATTTCAAGACGAAGCATATTGAGATTCAGTATCACTTCATCTGAGATCACATTAGGCGAGGGGAGATCAAGCTCAACTATGTCAACACTCATGATAACCTTGTAGATATTTTCACGAAGCTATTGGATGAAGCAAGATTTCACGAGTTAAGGCATGAGCTAAATATCATTGATTCGAGCAATGTGACTTGAACCCTTGCACACCCCACCATACTCAACTTGTTGTCTTGTTTAGGTGTAGGCATGGACATAGGGGGAGTGTTGTTCTCTCAATGAGCTCTCCCTCCCCCCATTATGCAAAAATTGATCAAGTCTATCACATTAGCCATTTTTCATGGTACTTGTGCTTCAAAGACGAGTTGTGGTCATGGGCCCAAGGTTAAAATCTTCGCGGCGCCATACCTCTTGACTCATACATAGGTGGCCTCGGCCACCGCCCTCTCTTGAAGAGGTGTGTGTTTCTTGTCCTCTCTCTAGTGTTCTCGTTGCTGTGTTTTGCTTCACTCTTCTTGCCTTTTGTTTTTCCCTTCTTTTGAGATAGCCGTTTAGTGTCTAGTATTTGGGTCTTGCTGGGCGGTACTACCGCTGGTGGTGCGCGGTACTACCGCTTATGTTGACAAGCGGTACTACCGCCCACCCGAGCGGTACTACCGTTGAGGGGCGGGACCAGGGGGTTATGTCGGGGCAGGGGGAGGTTTCATCTCCCCCATACCCATTCGCACCGCCCCCTAATTCCTCTTCGTCTCTCTAGCGTCGCCTCGCCACGGGAGGGCTCTGGCGGGCCGCCGCCTCCGGGCCATCCCTCTCCTTTTCCTTTAGTGGAGTCGATCCCCACTCCGTCCTCTTGCCATGGATGCCGGTATTGCCCCCGTCCCTCCTCTCCTTTTGTCTAGATTTCAGATCTAGTGTCTTAGGGGCAATAGTGGTTCCATCTCTCGATGTTTGGCTAAATCTAGGCTTGAGTAGGTTGGAGAAGGCAACTAGAATAGTTGGATTGATAATTGGTAGGAGTATTTTTTTAATTTGGCAGTCTGGTAGTGCCGGATTTGACCACGGCAGTAGGGAACCGTCATTTCCCCGTTTTGAGCGGTACTACCACTCCCTGTGGAGCGGTACTACCGCTCGGGCGGTACTACCACTTATGGATCGTGGTACTACCGTTGTTTGCCTAATTCCACCATGTTCCTGCCATTTTTTATCTCTTTTGCTATGTTTTGTGGCTTATGCTCATTCTTTCTGGTTGTTCCATGTGTCCGTGTGTTTGGTTCCAGCTGATGATCCTTCTGAGCAGCATGCGCGCCGTGTCAACCCCAGGCATGCCACTTCCAAGCGCTACCGCGCCTCTGAGACAACGGCGGCCTCATCAAGTGTTCCGCCAAGTGTTTCGCCTCAAATGAAGAAGATGAGTGTGTCCAAGCCCAAGCCAAGGGCCAAGTCTGTGACAGAGATGTCTGCCAAGGAATTCTGGGAGAAGCGTCGGTGCAACCCCTATGAGGTCGCTCAAGAACCTGCCTTGGTCAACCGCCCGTTCTGGAACCGTTTTCAGTATGCCATCTACTTTGATGTGATCAAAGCCAAGAAGAATCTTTTTGTTGATGTTCACTCCATCGATGTTGCCTTTATGGAGAAGGATCCTGACTACTTTGGGGAGGCTCTTCAAATGTGCTCTCAGTTGAACATCCTCAGGATCATGCAGTTCAACAAGGATTTTGATGTAGATTTGGTGGCTCAATTTTATGCGACCGTCCATCTTGGAACAGATGAGGACAGAACTCTGACTTGGATGACAAATGGCAGGCTGCGTACTGTCAAGTGGAAGGCCTTCATGGAGCTTCTTGAAGTTGAGGATCAAGGTCTTGCGAACCCAGTTGGCTTTCGTCCTCACCGCAATGCAACTTCCACTCACAAGCAATCTCTCTGGCCATACTGTACCTTGAATATTAACCCAGTGACTTAGAAGGAGACCTATGAGCTGCCAGCATTTCTAGATATTCTCCATCGCATCTTCAGGGAGACCCTCTTCCCTCGCATTGGCAACTTGGATATGGTACACTCTTTTCTTGTGGACATGCTTCTTTTCGGTCAACATGAGAAGGAAGAAAAGACTGGAGACTCTTTGGATATCTCTCATGTCATGTGGTCTGAGTTGGTTTCCGCCATCTCTGAGCGCAAGTGCCCTATCTATGGACCATTTTATCATGTTGCTCATTGAGAAGGCCTGGGAGCGTGTGTATCCTAAGGTGGTGCTGGAGACTGGGGATCTAGTTTCTCATGAGATCAAGCGTCTGAGGAAGAAGGAGAATTGGGGCACCACAGCTCCGAGTTCGGGCGTTCCGCCTGGAGCTGCTAACATGGAGACCGAGGCTGATGCTGATGATGACGATGACTATGAGCCATCTGGAGCAGAGCCCTCTTGGGCAAAGAAGCTCAAGCACAAGATGAAGAAACTCTTCTGCATGGAGTCTCATGGTCAATACATGACTCATGTGGCTGAGAAGCAGGCCAGGAGTCGTCAGAAGGAGCTCATGCATCAGTTGGGCGTGACCGTTACCAGCGGTTCTGAGGGCAAGATCACTGATGAGGAGGAGTGGATTCAGCAGCACTGTCCGTGGACCAATTCAGACACCGAGCAGTTTCCGGCTGAGGATGGAAGTGCAGACCATCCCGCCAGGATGTGATGATAGGGCCCCTCAGTTTGCTATCACCTGGAGCCTTAGCAGCGCTCTTTGCCTTTTTGGTGTCTCGATGCCAAAGGGGGAGAGAGCTTAGGGATTTGTCGTTGTCGAGATGCGAGCGTGTGTTTGTGTGGCGTGTTTGCCTTGCCTGTCTTTCTCGCAAACTCTTTTCTTGTGTTGATCCTTGCTTGTGTTGGTTTGGTTGTGCTCGTGAGACTTATCTATCATATGGTGTAAGACATATGCACTCTATCGCATCTTATTGAGCTTATGTTATCTTGTGCTATTTAAGTTATGCTCATATTTACTATCTTGCTTAGTGTTAGCCTTATTGTTGCAAGATATGCATTGTCTATAAAATATAGGAGGAGTGTTGATGTAGGGTACAACCCTAGTGGCCCGATCTTTCACGATAGGAGTGGAATCTCGCGAAGAACACGAAGAACACGAGGATGAACTGAAGGAAAACACAAGAGGAAAACACTATACCGACACGAATAAGTCACACATGGGCTAGATCCTCGAGTACATAGGACGATACACGAATCCACGGACAACTAGGGACGATACACGGTAACCGGTTCTTCTCCGTGAGGAGGTCTTGAATCCACAAGGGGATCTTCCCGTAAAGGGGTCTTGAATCCAAGGTGGATCTTCTCCGTAGAGGGGCCGCGGTCTCTCTCGTGGAGTAGATCCGATATGGATGAGCAATGCTCTATCTCTCAAATGAGCTAAACCAATGCTAACCCTAGAAAGTTGTACGGGGTAGAGTATTTATAGTCTAGGTAACGAAAGGGTACACGGGCCTTGGCCCAAGTGACTACGCGCAGGCAGGGCCGGTAGTACTGGTCAAGGGGGCGGTTGTTCCGCTGGGAGCTCATGCATGGCGGAAGTACCGGTCCTGGAAGGCGGTAGTTCCGCTGGGAGGTCTGGCGCTGGCTTGCGGAGATGGACGTCGAAGGGGCCAGCGGTTGTACTGGTTGTCGGGGCGGCAGTATCGGTCTTTTGGTAGTTACCGGTACATCCGGTGTAGTGTCGGCCTTGCACCGCTTGATCACAGAAGGTAGACCGGTTGTTGGGCGGTAGTCGTCCGGTTGTTCCGCCCGGGCAGTGGTCGGGCGGTTGTTCCGGTCCTTCAGGGCTGGGCAGAATGTCTCCATGCTCTTGATGTCCATCTTGCACCGTTCCATCTCCTTGGTTGCTTATATGGTACCTAAGCACACAAAGCAACTCCGATTGAGGTAGTAGCCATGTTTCACATGGGTCAAAGGGAAGTTCAACAAGGAGAGAGTTAACCTCGTTCTCGATGGTTCTCGCATGGGCTCTTGTCATGGGTCCAAGTGGTGTCGTGGGAGATGTAGGTAGGTCCATGGGGATGGCCTTGGGATGCTCCGCATCATCTCCCCTCCCTTGGGGAAGATCCATCCTCGGATCAAATTCTTCATCACCATGGAAGGGAGAGAGATCTTTGACGTTGAAAATGTCGCTCACGTTGTACTTGTCGCGCGGGAGGTCGATCTTGTAAGCGTTGTCGTTGTAGCGTGCAAGCACCTTGAAGGGTCCATCCGCTCGTGGTCGAAGCTTGGACTTGCGTTCTTGAAGAAAGCGGTCCTTGCGAAGGTGTAGCCACACGAGATCATCAGTGTTGAAGACCATAGGTTGCTTGTTGACGTTGAGCTTGGTCGCAAGGCGTTGTACGTGGCGCTCGATGGTGTTTCTTGTATCTTCATGCACCTTCTTGATATGGGTCGCTCGGGCACTTGCGTCCAAATTGATTCGCTCTTGGAGTGGTAGAGGTAGAATGTCCAATGGTGACAAAGGGTTGAATCCGTAGATGGCCTCGAAAGGGGACTTGCCGGTTGTTGAGTGTCTTGCTTGGTTGTAGGCGAACTCGGAGATGGGTAGACACTCCTCCCACTCCTTGATGTTCTTCTTGATGAGTACTCGAAGTAGAGCGGAGAGTGTGCGGTTTGTCACCTCCGTTTGGCCGTCGGTTTGAGGATGGTATGCCGTGGAGAAGAGTAGCTTGATTCCGAGCTTGGCGCATAGGGTCTTACAAAAGTAGCTAAGGAACTTGACGTCGCGGTCCGAGACGATAGTCTTTGGCACACCATGTAGACGCAATATTTCCCTACAAAAGAGATTAGCCACATGTGAAGCATTGTCTATCTTGTTACAAGGAATAAAGTGTGCCATTTTTGAGAAACGGTCCACAACGACAAATATGGAATCTTTCCCATTGCGAGTCCTAGGCAAACCAAGTACAAAGTCCATGCTAATGTCTTCCCAAGGTTGGTATGGAATTGGTAAAGGCATATAGAGACCATGAGATTGAGCTTTGGACTTAGCTTTGCGACATGTAGAACACCGGTTGGTGAAACGATTGACGTCCCGAAACATCTTTGGCCAAAAGTAGCTCTTTGAGAGCATGGAGAACGTCTTGTCGCGTCCGAAGTGTCCCATTAAGCCGCCTCCATGAGATTCCTGCAAAAGCAACAAACGAAGCAAGGACTCGGGAATGCAAAGTTTGTTAGCTCTCATAAGGTAGCCATCTTTGATGTAATAGCGTTCCCAAGATGTATTCGACAAACACTTGGCATATGGAATGGCAAAAGTCGTATCATGCTCATATAAGTCTTTGATATGCTCGAAGCCAATGACATCTAATTCAAGTTGCATGACAAGCATGCAAATGCGGGAAAGTGCATCCACCACAACATTTTCTTTACCCTTAATGTACTTGATGGCATAAGGAAAAGACTCAATAAATTCACTCCATTTAGCATGACGCTTGTTCAACTTAGTCTGTCCCTTAAGATACTTGAGAGTCTCATGATCGGTATGAATGATAAACGCATGGGGATGAAGGTAGTGTTCCCATTCATGCAAAACGCGGACTAAAGCATATAGCTCTTTGTCATAGATGGGGTAATTGAGTTGCGCTCCGGAAAGTTTCTCACTAAAGCTACAGGGCGCTTCTCTTGCGTTAACACACCTCCTATGCCATTACCACTAGCATCGCAATGAATTTCAAAGGGTTTGTCGAAGTTGGGTAAAGCAAGCACGGGAGCATGAGTAAGCAAATTCTTAAGCTCATTGAATGCGGTATCTTGGGATGGTCCCCAAACAAAAGGTGCATTCTTCTTGCTCAAAGCATGCAAAGGCGAAGCAATGGTGCTAAAATCCTTTACAAAGCGACGATAGAAGCCCGCAAGGCCAAGGAAACTACGCACTTGATGCAAGTTGGTTGGTTGCGGCCAAGTCTTAATAGCATTGATCTTGGACTAATCTACATGAACACCCTTAGAAGAGACAACAAATCCTAAGAAAATGAGCTTATCAACAGCAAAAAGGCATTTCTCCATATTAGCATAGAGACGCTCTTTCCTAAGAGTTTGCAAAACGGTGCGGACATGGGTGACATGCTCTTGTATAGATTTGCTAAAGACAAGAATGTCATCGAAGTAAACCACAACAAATATACCAATGTAAGGGCGAAAGACATGATTCATAAGGCGCATAAAAGTGCCCGGTGCTTCCAAAAGACCCATAGGCATGACTAACCACTCATACAAACCAAACTTGGTTTTGAAGGCGGTTTTCCATTCATCGCCCTATTGTATGCGGATTTGATAGTAACCACTCTTAAGATCAATTTTGGAAAATATAGTGGCACCGCTAAGCTCATCTAGCATATCATCTAGGCGTGGAATGGGATATCTATAACGAACGGTGATAGCATTGATAGGTCTACAATCGGAGCACATGCGAAAGCTACAGTCACGTTTTGGCACAAGAATGACCGGTACGGCACAAGGACTCAAACTTTCACGCACATGACCATGGTCTATGAGATGCTTTACTTGCCTTTGAATTTCTTTGGTTTCTTCGGGGTTGACGCGGTAGGGAGCTTTGTTCGGAAGCGGTGCTCCGGGGATGAGGTCGATTCGGTGCTCAATGCCTCGGAGAGGAGGTAGTCCCGGAGGTAGCTCATCGGGAAAACATCTTGAAATTCCTGCAAAAGAGAAGACAACACTAGAGGAAGAGTGTGAGAGGTGTTAGTTTGTGGTGCATTGTCCTTGCATACGAGGACGTAGTGTAGGAGACTAGATGGGTTCTCACACACTTCTCTCATCTCACGTTTGGTGGCAAATAGAACGAAGTTCTTGTTTTCGCTCATCGTGGAGGCACTCAATTTGGGCTTGTGGCGCTCACTCTCTTTTTGGTGGCTCACTCTCTCACCATTCTCTCCACGATGGGTGGTATGTTTGTCAGCGATCACTTAACTTGGCGACATTGGACGGAGGACATACTCCTTGCCCTTCATCTTGAAGATGTAGTGGTTCGTTCGACCGTTGTGGGCGACTCCTCTATCGAATTGCCATGGCCGTCCAAGGAGAAGATGACAAACGGTCATTGGAACAATGTCATAGTCCAAGGTGTCTTCGTATGCGCCGATCTTGAAGGAGACTTGTACACGGTGCTCGACTTGGATGGTGACGGAGTCACTAAGCCATTGCACTTTGTAAGGATGTGGATGCTTCATCTTGGGCAATTGGAGCTTGGAGCAAAGTTCTTCACTTGCGAGATTGTGACAACTCCCTCCATCGATGATGACCTTGACGGATCGTCCATTGATGCCAGCCTTGGTGTGGAATATGTGGCACCGTTGGTCTTCTTCTTGGTGATGTTGGAGAGTCAAGACTTTGGAGACAACAAGTGCGGGACTCGAGTCTTCGTCACAAAAGACTTGTTCTTCTTCATTGTTCACTTGGCGGTGCATGGCGACTTGCTCAAGTGCTTCCATTTCACCTTCACTCATGGAGTCATAAGTGCCATTGTCGTTGAATACCATGGTCCGCTTGTTGGTGCACTTGTAGGACTTGTGGCCTCGGCCTCCGCAAGTGAAACACTTGAAAGAACTCGTCTTGACGGACTCATCTGTTGGGGTTGATGATGATGAAGCTCTCGGCTTGAAGTTGCTCGTAGGAGGATGACTTGTAGTTGACGAAGCTTTCTTGGAAGTCGGCTTGTCGGTGTTGGAAGTATACGTTCTTGTAGTTGGTGTTGGAGTCGTTGAAGCTTGGTTATTGGAGAAGCCGTAGGACTTGGATGAGAACTTGGCGTACTTGAAGTCATCTTGCACTTGGCGTTCTGCTTTGGTAGCTTGGTGCACGAGCTCGATGAGATTTGAGTATGGTTGGAAGTCGGCGATCTTCTTGATAGGGTGATTAAGTCCATTCAAGAAACGTGCCATAGTTTGCTCATCATCTTCCGTCACATTGGCTCTTATCATTGCAATCTCCATCTCCTTATAGTAATCTTCAACGCTCTTTGTTCCTTGCTTGAGTTGTTGGAGTTTCTTGAAGAGGTCGCGGTTGTAGTAGGTAGGCACGAAGCATGCTCTCATGACATCCTTCATTTGTGCCCAAGTAGTGATGGGTGGATCACCTCTTGCCTCGCGGCGCTCAATGACTTGTTCCCACCAAATGAGGACATAGTCTTGGAACTCAAGGGATGCCATCGTGATCTTCTTCCCTTCTTCATAATTGTGCAAACGGAAGATATTGTCAACTTTCAATGCCCATGAAAGGTATTCTTTAGGATCGTTGCTTCCATTGAACTTGGCATGGTGAACTTGAGCTTGCCGTAGCATTGCTCTTCATTGTGTTGGGGTCGGGGATGATGACGCCCATGTTGTAGATGATTGTTCAACTCGTGGTGCACTTGTCGCGGAGGGTTGTCAACCTCGTGTTTCTCTTGTCGCGGAGTATTCCCGTTGTTTTCATGCTCTTGATGAACTTGATGGTCTTGGCGAGCTTGTGGAGGAGCGTGTCGAGCTCGAGGTGGAATTTGATGATTCATGCGAGCTTGAAGTCGTCGTTCGAGAATTTCTTCGCGAAGTGCTTCCTCTTCTGCACGGGCTTGACGGCCTCGGTCGGCAATGGCTCGACTCGCATTGCGTAGATCTTGTTGTGCCTCAAGTGCTTGAGCGTCACGGAGTTGTTGTTCTTTACGTTGAGCCTCGACATCTTGTGCATTTTGGTGTAGACGTGCGTGTTCTTCCTCTTCATGTTGGCATTGTTGTTGTCGTTCTCGAGCTAGTGCAAAGGCTTCTTCGGCTTGACGTCGTCGGCTCTCTTGAGAGTCGGTGTCTCGAAGTGGATTGAGGTTTTCTTGGCGGTCGGTGCGCGCGGCTCGACGAAGAGTGTTCGATGTCGGTGTACTTGAGCCGGAGAGGGTAAAGTCGGAATGGCGACTTGAACGGCTCCTTCTTGAAGTGGAGGAAGAGCGGTTGAGCAACAAAGCGCGAATTTCATCCATCCTTGCGTCATTCTCTTGCTTGTGATCATCGAGCTTGTTTTCAAAGTAGTCCCTCGTACGTTGCTCGAAGAGTCATAAGTCGGCGGCAAGGTTGTCGATGCGTTCACTCATAGCTTGTTGCTCTTGATGTAAAGCACGTTGTGCACCAAAGAGGTGACTCTTGGTGACGAAGGAGTTCATGTCGTCATCTTGCTCCATGAAGAGTGGATTGGTAGAAGTACTTGGCCTATCCATCATTCCAAGACAAATGTGAGTGGTAGAAAGAGAAAAACGAATACCAAATGTACCTTGACCGAAGTTGAAGGTGAATCGATGATCACTCCAATGTAGGACAAGGAAATAGCCCAATTGGTACGAATTCTCGTCGGTTTCTCACACCTACACAAGTAAAAGCTTATGGTGGAGCTTGGTTAGGATGGTGGCACAAAAAATTGATGCAATTTGTAAGTGAGCTTCAATAATGTTGGAAAAGATTCGCAAGATGCAATGTAACAAGTAGACCAAGCATATAAGGTACACAGAAACACACGCGCAAAAAGATAAGTGGGGTTGTGCAACCAAGAGTGAGCCAAAGTGTGGAATCCACAAAAATGCTCTTGTTGCACAACACTAGAGAGACGCTAGCACGATTGCACGATAGGCAGATACAAGAACTTGTGCACAACCTACTTAGCAAAAATGCAACGACTTCTATCCCAAATATTTTGTATGCAAGGTGTGGCTGTGATACGATCCAAGATGATCGAGTATGACAATCTTAATGTTGTATAGTGCTATGGTTCTTGCTTAAAAGCTCTTTGCTTATCTTTCCTCTTTGCTTAAAAGCTTGTTTGGCTCTTTGATGTTTGAGCTCTTTTCTCATGCAATGCTTGACGAACCAAGATAGCAAGTTAGTATGCGATGACAATTTGGTGACACAAGAGATGATACCAATATAGGCAACAATGACGTATGTATGCTATGGGAAGTATGATCACTAATGTGCACAAGTCTCGTTGCCGGCAATACTCAATGGCTAGTCTCGATGGGTAAGCAACGCAGATGAGTAAGGCTATGATGGCTATCAATGTAATGGCAAGAGTGATGTGTCCAATACCAAGATGAGGTTACCGGTCTTGCTTCCGGTATGGTGTCAAAATGGTGGCACGAATACCACGATGTAGTCGAGGTGGTCGTTGTTGATGACACATCCGTGGCGAAGATGACCGGCGGTGGTGTCGATCTCGAACCGTACCTAAATAGCCGAAACACAAAAGGATACGGTACCGCAACTCAAATTCTCAAACCTCGAAGTGGCAACATGTGTCGGAGTGCGAAACGGGCACAAAGGGGGTAGTATGCGGAAGTGGTGATGGTGTATAAGTGGTTGGCAAAGATGCCAGTCAGTTTCAACTGAAACTGGGTGGCGCGGTAGTACCGCTTGTGAAGGCGGTGGTACCGGTTGGTGCCTTAGCGGTAGTTCCGCTCGTGGGGGCGGTAGTACCGCTGGGGTCGGGGAAATCGCAAGATCTGGATCGGGGATGGGTTTTTGGGACGGAAAGGGATGATTTCGTTGTCGAAATTCGAGCGATTTCAAGGATGGAATGTGGAGAGAAATGGGGAGATGCTAGATCCACTTGAAACCAAGCAAATCCACGGATCAGATCCAACAAAACATCAACACACCAACAAATCACAAAAAAAAATCAGGGCTATTTTTGGTGGGGATTTTTGAATTAGGACGAAAAACAACAAAATTAGGCTAGAAACACAACGGGGAGGCTCCGAAATCGTGATCAACCTTGCTCTGATACCAAGATGATGTAGGGTAGAACCCTAGTGGCCCGATCTTTCACAATAGGAGCGGAATCCCGCGAAGAACACGAAGAACACGAGGATGAACGGAAGGAAAACACAAGAGGAAAACACTATACCGACACGAATAAGTCACACATGGGCTAGATCCTTGAGTACATAGGACGATACACGAATCCACGCACAACTAGGGACGATACACGGTAACCGGTTCTTCTCCGTGAGGAGGTCTTGAATCCACAAGGGGATCTTCCCGTAAAGGGGTCTTGAATCCAATGTGGATCTTCTCCGTAGAGGGGCCGCGGTCTCTCTCGTGGAGTAGATCCTATATGGATGAGCAATGCTCTATCTCTCAAATGAGCTAAACCAATGCTAGCCCTAGAAAGTTGTACGGGGTAGAGTATTTATAGTCTAGGTAATGAAAGGGTACACGGGCCTTGGCCCAAGTGACTGCGCGCAGGCAGGGCCGGTAGTACCGGTTAAGGGGGCGGTTGTTCCGCTGGGAGCTCATGCATGGCGGAAGTACCGGTCCTGGAAGGCGGTAGTTCCGCTGGGAGGTCTGGCGCTGGCTTGCGGAGATGGACGTTGAAGGGGCCAGCGGTTGTACTGGTTGTCAGGGCGGCAGTACCGATCTTTTGGTAGTTACCGGTACATCCGGTGTAGTGCCGGCCTTGCACCGCTCGATCACAGAAGGTAGACCGGTTGTTGGGCGGTAGTCGGCCGGTTGTTCCGCCCGGGCGGTGGTCGGGCGGTTGTTCCGGTCCTTCAGGGCTGGGCAGAATGTCTCCACGCTCTTGATGTCCATCTTGCACCGTTCCATCTCCTTGGTTGCTTATATGGTACCTAAGCACACAAAGCAACTCCGATTGAGGTAGTAGCCATGTCTCACGTGGGTCAAAGGGAAGTTCAACAAGGAGAGAGTTAACCTCGTTCTCGATGGTTCTCGCACGGGCTCTTGTCATGGGTCCAAGTGGTGTCGTGGGAGATGTAGGTAGGTCCATGGGGATGGCCTTGGGATGCTCCGCATCAAGTGTTGATCCTAGTATGTGCGCCATGCAGTCCAAATCACTTATCTAGATAGCACACATCTAGGGGGAGCCCGTCTATATTTTAGAGATGTGGGGTTTGCTTATGTCCTATATTTTCCCCTTTGTGCAAATCCCGTATCATCATCAATCCCCCAAAAAGGTGGAGATTGTAAGGGCATATTTATCCCTAAGATGTTTTGGCGATTGATGACAATGCTTTTGCGGACTAATCGTGTGCCTTGAGTATTTCAGACGTTTCATCACTAGGCACAAGATGATTTTTGTCCCCCTCGAAGACTATTGAAGACGGCGTTTGTCTACATTTCTTTTCGGTGGATTTGAGTCATAGGAAAGCCGTACTGTTAAGAGGGGGTCCGCATTGGTGAGGCTAGGATGGAATTAACACGTACACATCCCTTGTGCACCCTCTGAGCTTTTCCGTTTCGTTGAAGGCTCCCTTGCTGCCTTCTCCCTGTGGTCTGGTCCCAGCGGTAGTACCGGGAACCCCAGCGGTAGTACCGCTCGAGAGCTAGAAGCGGCAGTACCGTTCCCTAGCGTGGTAGTACCGCTTGGCGCTCTTAGTCGTAGTACCGTTGCGGCTCCGTGCTCCTACCGCCTCGACTCGAGGTCTCTCCTTTCGTGTCGGGTTTTGCGGCACTTGCTGCGGCAGTAGGGGCGGTAGTACCGCTCCTAGGTGGTAGTACCGTTCCTACCACCGCGGTAGTACCGCCCTGGGTCTAGGTCCTCGCTCCCGTCGTACTGCGCGGCAGTACCGCTGGCCACAACTGTAGTGCCGCCCACCCCTGCGGTAGTACCGCCCTGTGCGGGGCTGAGCAGGGGTAACGGTTGGTTTGTCCTCCCCCCTTATAAAAGGAGGTCTTCTTCTCCAAGTTGACCTATCTCTTTTCCCTAAGCTCCATTGTTGCTCCAAATCTCATTTTCGCCCGATCTCTCTCCCTACCCAATCAAACTTGTTGATTTTCTAGGGATTGGTTGAGGAGGCCTAGATCTACACTTCCACCAAGAGAAATTTGATTCACCCCACTCATCCCTTCCGGATCTTGTTGCTCTTGGGTGTTTGAGCACCCTAGACGGTTGAGGTCACCCCGGAGCCATATTCCATTGTGGTGAAGCTCCATGGTTTCGTTGGGAGCCTCCAATTCGGTTGTGAAGAGAGCCCCAACCTTGTTTGTAAAGGTCCGATCAACACCTCCAAGGGCACCAATAGTGGAATCATGGCATCTCGCATCGTGTGAGGGCGTGAGGAGAATACGGTGGCTCTAGTGGCTTCTTGGGGAGCATTGTGCCTCCACACCGCTCCAACGGAGACGTACTTCCCCTCAAAAGGAAGGAACTTCGGTAACACATCCTCGTCTTCACCGGCTCCACTCTTGGTTATCTCGTGCCTTTACTTGTGCAAGCTTTTCGTGTTGTATCCTTAGCTTGCTTGTGTACTTTTTGTTGTTGCATCATATAGGTTTCTCACCTCGTTGCATATCTAGACAACCTACTTTGATGCAAAGTTTAAATTGGTAAAGAAAAGCTAAAAATTGTTAGTTGCCTATTCACCCCCCCCCCCTCTAGTCAACTATACCGATCCTTTCAATTATCGTACCACTCTGGTGCGAATCTTACTCTGGTTGCCTACGAGGTTCGGTAGTAACTTGATCAGAAATTTCATGATCATCATCATTAGCTTCCTCACTTACTGGTGTAGGAATCACTGGAACTGATTCCTGTGATGAACTACTTTCCAATAAGGGAGTAGGTACAATTACCTCATCAAGTTCTACTTTCCGCCCACTCACTTCTTTCGAGAGAAACTCCTTCTCTCGAAAGGATCCATTCTTAGCAACAAAGATCTTGCCTTCGGATCTGTGATAGAAGGTGTACCCAACATTTTCTTTTGGGTATCCTATGAAGACGCACTTCTCCGATTTGGGTTTGAGCTTATCAGGTTGAAACTTTTTCACATAAGCATCGCAACCCCAAATTTTTAAGAAACGATAGCTTAGGTTTCTTGCCAAACCATAGTTCATACGGTGTCATCTCAACGGATTTAGATGGTGCCCTATGTAACGTGAATGCAGCTATCTCTAATGCATAACCCCAAAATGATAGTGGTAAATCGGTAAGAGACATCATAGATCGTACCATATCTAATAAAGTACGGTTATGACGTTCGGACACACCATTACGTTGTGGTGTTCCAAGTGGCGTGAGTTGTGAAACTATTCCGCATTGTTTCAAATGAAGACCAAACTCGTAACTCAAATATTCTCCTCCATGATCAGATCACAGAAATTTTATTTTCTTGTTACGATGATTTTCCACTTCACTCTGAAATTCTTTGAACTTTTCAAATGTTTCAGACTTATGTTTCATCAAGTAGATATACCCATATCCGCTCAAATCATCTGTGAAGGTCAGAAAATAACGATACCCGTCGCGAGCCTCAACACTCATCGGATTGCATACATCAGTACGTATTATTTCCAATAAGTCAGTTGCTTGCTCTATTGTTCCGGAGAACAGAGTTTTAGTCATATTGCCCACGAGGCATGGTTCACAAGCATCAAATGATTCATAATCAAGTGATTCCCAAAGCCCATTAGCATGGAGTTTCTTCATGCGCTTTACACCAATATGACCTAAACGGCAGTGCCACATATAAGTTGCACTATCATTATTAACTTTGCATCTTTTGGCTTCAATATTATGAATATGTGTATCACTACGATCAAGATTCAATAAACCATTCACCTTGGGCGTATGACCTCAGAAGATTTTATTCATGTAAACAGAATAACAATTATTCTTTGACTCAAATGAATAGCCGTATTGCAATAAACATGATCCAATCATATTATGCTCAACGCAAACACCAAATAACATTTATTTTAGGTTTAGCACTAATCCTGAAGGTAAAGGGAGTGTGCGATGGTGATCTTATTAACCTTGGAATCACTTCCAACTCACATCATCACCTCGCCCTTAACTAGTCTCTGTTTATTTTGCAACTCCCATTTCGAGTTACTACTCCCGTTGCTATAAACACTAGTAAAGTACACATCTATAACATGTATATCAAATATACTTTTGTTCAATTTGCCATCCTTCTTATCCGCCAAGTATCTAGGGCAGTTCCACTTCCAGTGACCATTTCCTCTTTGTGTAGAAGCACTCAGTTCCAGGCTTGGGTCTAGCTTTGGGCTTCTTCATGGGAGCAGCAACTTGCTTGCCATTCTTCTTTGAAGTTCCTCTTTCTTTCCCTTTTTCCTTTTCTTGAAACTAGTGGTCTTGTTAACCATCAATACTTGATGCTATTTCTTGATTTCTACCTTCGTCGATTTCAGCATCGCGAAGAGCTTGGGAATTACTTTTGTCATCCCTTGCATATTATAGTTCATCACTAAGTTCTAGTAACTTGGTGATAGTGACTAGAGAACTTTGTCAATTCCTATCTTATCTGGAAGATTAACTCCCACTTGATTCAAGCAATTGTAGTACCCAGACAATCTGAGCACATGCTCACTGGTTGAGCTATTCTCCACCATCTTGTAGGCGAAGTACTGTCAGACGTCTCCTACCTCTCGACACAGGCATGAGCATGAAATACCAATTTCAACTCTTAGAACATTTTATATGCTCTATGGCGTTCAAAAACATTTTTGAAGTCCCGGTTCTAAGCAATAAAGCATGGTGCACTAAACTATGAAGTAGTCATCATACCGAGCTTTGTCAAACGTTCATAACGTCTGCATTTGTTCCTGCAATAGTTATGTCACCTAGCGGTGAATCAAGGACATAATTCTTCTGTGCAGCAACGAGGATAATTATCAGATCACGGATCCAATCCGCATCATTGCTACTATCATCTTTCAACATAGTTTTCTCTAGGAACATATCATAAATAAAACTGGGAAGCTATACGCGAGCAATTGATCTACAACATAGATATGCAAATACTATCAAGACTAAGTTCATGATAAATTTAAGTTCAATTAATCATATTACTTAAGAACTTCCACTTAGATAGACATCACTCTAATCATCTAAGTGATCACGTGATCCATATCAACTAAACCATGTCCGATCATCACGTGAGATGGAGTAGTTTTCAATGGTGAACATCACTATGTTGAGCATATCTACTATATGATTCACGCTCAACCTTTCGGTCTCAGTGTTCCCAGGCCATATCTGCATATGCTAGGCTTGTCAAGTTTAACCCTACTATTCTGCGTGTGCAAAACTGGCTTGCACCCGTTGTATGTGAACGTAGAGCTTATCACGCCCGGTCATCATGTGGTGTCTCGGCACGATGAACTATCGCAACGGTGCATACTCAGGGAGAACACTTATACCTTGAAATTTAGTGAGAGATCATCTTATAATGCTACCGCCGTACTAAGAAAAATAAGAAGCATAAAAGATAAACATCACATGTAATCAAAATATGTGACATGATATGGCCATCATCATTTTGTGCCTTTGATCTCCATCTCCAAAGTACCGTCATGATCTCCATCGTCACCGGCATGACACTATGATCTCCATCATCTTGATCTTTATCAATGTGTTGTCACATGGTCGTCTCGCCAACTATTGCTTTTATTGCTATCGCATAGCGATAAAGTAAAGCAATTGCATGACGCTTGCATCTTATGCAATAATGAGACAACCATAAGGCTCCTGCCAGTTGCCGGTAACTTCAACAAAACATGGTCATCTCATACAAGAATTTATATCTCATCACGTCTTGACCATATCACATCACAACATGCCCTGCAAAAACAAGTTAGACGTCCTCTACTTTGTTGTTGCAAGTTTTACGTGGCTGCTACGGGCTGAGCAAGAACCGTTCTTACTTACGCATCAAAAACCACAACGCAGTATAGCAATTTTTTTTATCTTCAGAAAGAACCATCTTCATTGAATCCGATTCAACTAAAGTTGGAGAAACTGACACCCACTAGCCACCTGTGTGCGAAGCACGTCGGTAGAACCAGCATCGCGTAAGCGTACGCGTAATGTTGGTCTGAGCCGCTTCATCCAACAATACCACTGAATCAAGAATCAACTAGTGACGGCAAGCAATATGTATATACCCACGCCCACAACTCCTTTGTGTTCTACTCGTGCATATAACATCTACGCATAGACCTGGCACGGATGCCACTATTGGGGAATGCAGTAATTTCAAAAATTTCCTACACACACGCAAGATCTATCTAGGTGATGCATAGCAACGAGAGAGGAAGAGTGTTGTCCATGTACCATTGTAGACCGTAAGCGGAAGCGTTATGACAACGCGGTTGATGTAGTCGTACATCTTCACGATCTGACCGATCCTAGCACCGAAGGTACGGCACCTCCGCGATCTGCACATGTTCAGCTCGGTGACGTCCCGCCAACTCTAGATCTAGCTGAGTGTCGAGGGAGAGTTTCATCAGCACGACGGTGTGATGACGGTGATGATGAAGCTACCGGTGCAGGGCTTCGCCTAAGCACTGCAACGATATGACCGATGTGGATTATGGTGGAGGGGGGCACCACACATGGCTAAACAATGTCAACTTGTGTGTTATAGGGTGCTCCCCTGCCCCCATATATAAAGGAGCAAGGGGAGGGGGCGGCGGCCTCATAGGGTGCGCCCCAAGGGGGGAATCCTACTCCTACTAGGAGTAGGTTCCCCCTTTCCTAGTCCAACTAGGAGGGGGAGGAAAGAGGAGGAGGGGAGAAGGAAAGAGCCCCCCCCCCCCCAAGCCCTAAACCAATTCGGTTTGGGCCTAGGGGGCGCGCCCCACAGCTCCCTTGCTGCCATCTATTTCCACTAAGGCCCATGAAGGCCCGTTGACCCCCCTGGGGGTTCCGGTAACTCCCCAGTACTCCGGTATTTATCCAGTGACCCCCGGAACCTTTTCGGTGTCCGAATATAACCTTCCAATATATCAATCTTTATGTCTCGACCATTTCGAGACTCCTCGTCATGTCCGTGATCACATCCAGGACTTCGAACTACCTTCGGTTTATCAAAACACATAAACTCATAATACTGATCGTCATCGAACGTTAAGCGTGCGGACCGTACGGGTTTGAGAACTATGTAGACATGACCGAGACTCACTTCCCGTCAATAAACAATAGCGAAACCTGAATGCTCACATTGGTTCCTACATATTCTACGAAGATCTTTATCGGTCCAACCGCATAACAACATACGTTGTTCCCTTTGTCATCGGTATGTTACTTGCCTGAGATTCGATTGTCGGTATCTCAATACCTAGTTCAATCTCGTTACCGGCAAGTCTCTTTACTCGTTTCGTAATGCAACATCCTGCAACTAACTCATTAGTCACATTGCTTGCAAGGCTTATAGTGATGTGCATTACCGAGAGGGCCCAGAGATACCTCTCCGACAATCAGAGTGACAAATCCTAATCTTGACCTATGCCAACTCAACAAAACACCATCGGAGACACCTGTAGAGCATCTTTATAATCATCCAGTTACATTGTGACGTTTGATAGCACACTAAGTGTTCCTCCGGTATTCAGGAGTTGTATAATCTCATAGTCATAGGAACATGTATAAGTGACGGAGAAAGCAATAGCAATAAACTAAAAGATCATAGTGCTAAGCTAACGGATGGGTCAAGTCAATCACATCATTCTCTAATGATGTGATCTCGTTCATCAAATGACAACTCATGTCTATGGCTAGGAAACTTAACCATCTTTGATTAACGAGCTAATCAAGTAGAGGCATACTAGTGACACTCTGTTTGTCTATGTATTCACACATGTACTAAGTTTCCGGTTAATACAATTCTAGCATGAATAATAAACATTTATCATGATATAAGGAAATATAAATAACAACTTTATTATTGCCTCTAGGGCATATTTCCTTCACATAGTGCTAAGCTAACGGATGGTTCAAGTCAATCACATCATTTTCTAATGATGTGATCCCGTTCATCAAATGGCAACTCATGTCTATGGTTAGAAAACTTAACCATCTTTGATTAACGAACTAGTCAAGTAGAGGCATACTAGTGACACTCTGTTTGTCTATGTATTCTCACATGTACTAAGTTTCCGGTTAATACAATTCAAGCATGAATAATAAACATTTATCATGATATAAGGAAATATAAATAAAAACTTTATTATTGTCTTTAGGGCATATTTCCTTCATGATCATCATCATCAGCTTCCTCACTAATTAGTGTAGGAATCACTGGAACTGATTTCTGTGATGAACTACTTTCCAATTCGGGAGAAGGTACAATTATCTCATCAAATTCTACTTTCCTCCCACTCACTTCTTTCGAGAGAAACTCCTTCTTTAGAAAGGATCCATTCTTAGTAACGAATTTCTTGCCTTCGAAACTGTGATAGAAGGTGTACCGAACAGTTTCCTTTGGGTATCCTATGAAGACGCATTTCTCCGATTTGGATTCGAGCTTATCAGGTTGAAACTTTTTCACATAAGCATCACAGCCCCAAATTTTAAGAAATGACAGCTTAGGTTTCTTGCCAAACCACAGTTCATATGGTGTTGTCTCAACGGATTTAGATGGTGCCCTATTTAACGTGAATGCAGCCATCTCTAAAGCATAACCCCAAGACAATAGTGGTAAATCGGTAAGAGACATCATAGATCGCACCATATCTAATAAAGTACAGTTACGACATTCGGACACACCATTACGCTGTGATGTTTCAAGTGGCGTGAGTTGCGAAACTATTCCACATTGTTTCAAATGAAGACCAAACTCATAACTCAAATATTCACCTTCACTATCAGATCGTAGAAACTTTATTTTCTTGTTACAATGATTTTCCACTTCACTCTGAAATTCTTTGAATTTTTCATATGTTTCAGACTTATGTTTCATTAAGTAGTTATATTCATATCTGCTCAAATCATCTGTGAAGGTCAGAAAATAACGATATCTGCCGCGAGCCTCAACACTCATCGGACCGCATACATCAGTATGTATTATTTTCAATAAGTCAGTGGCTCGCTCCATTGTTCCGGAGAACGGAGTCTTAGTCATCTTGCCCATGAAGCATGGTTCGCAAGTCTATGGCTATATTATTAACCATGCTCTAACCCGTATGTTTGTAGCATACCAATAGTTTGTCGAACGACCTGTCCATGCTTGCTTTGGGCCAGATATGATTTGGATCAGGAGCAGGCCAACACATTTAAATCTTCATTAGAGGGTGATTAGCAAAAAGACATAATTACCCTCTTAAACTTTTAGAAAGGGAGAGTGTACTGAAGCAGATTTTGTATCAAGTGTTCGTGATGAAATAGTCTTCCAAACAAAACTACCTCCACTCTGCCCTTTTGTCTTTTCTTAAAACCTCAACATGCCTTGTCTGCATAGAGTTACCCTAATTAAACACACACCACATGCAAGCGTGCTGGCTTTCAGTTAACATTCCAGCTTTGTGCTATGAGGGATGAAACTAACTCCCTTGTACAGAAACAAGATGTTCCTGTACAACCCTGGTGAAGTTTAGGATGAAATGAGATCAGTCATGCAAACACAAAGTCCTAAGTAAAACATCGCATGACAAGATGTAAATAAGACGTTTAGATGGGTTGAAATTTTACTTTAGAACTAAATATAGGTCTTGGAGGTCAATTTACATTACAGAGTTATGTAGGACCATTAGCAGGTTTCTACGTCTGTACTACTACTTATGATTTGTACTCATGTTGTACTAAATTTACTATTGTGATTGACAAGGCATTAGGCATACATAAAGTTCTGCACTCTCCTTGGTAAATAAGAGTTCCAGCACCAGACAAAATTCAATGCATTGCCCCAGCCAAGAAGTTATAAACAATAAGTAACGAAAACTAGGCCATCTAGTCTCATAGAACTGCATTGAGTTGGCTCATCTAAAGAAACGAACTCCCCTTGAGTACGAAAATAGATAAATTAAACTAAGATACTCAGACATGTAACATTATTGATATTATTAAGCTACAGATATAGACAATAGCAGGTGCCTGAAAAAAATGAACAGACAAAATGATGAAACGGCCTTCCAAACGAAACTGGAAAGGAATGAAACGGCCTCAACTCTATATTTGTCTTTTCCTAAAACCTCAACTTGCCTTGTGAGCCGTTGACTTGCACTAGATAAACACACCACATGCAAGAGCACAGGCTTCCAGTTAACATTCCAGCTTTCCGCTACGAGGGATGAAACCAACTGCCTGATCTGTCGGCCATAGCATATGCTGGCAGGCAAGGCAGTTTTCAGTCCCTGATACAGAAACCTTGGTGAAGTTTGGGATGAAACGAGACCAGTCATGCAAAACAAGGCTCCAAGTAAACATCACGTGCCAAGATGTAAATAAGATGTTTGGATGGGTAATTTTAGAACTAAATAAATATAGGTACAATTTCAAAGGTCATGGAGATTCAAATCTAAATTTCATAAATTGTGGGTTTGGAACTGAAACATAATTATTTGAACTTGAATCCTTACGATGATAAAATGAAGATGTCTGTGTTTATATGCAAGTGCAAAGAGAACTAGAAAAAAATCAAATTATTGGGGATGGGTTTATTCGGAAGTTGCAAAAGCAGCACATAAAGAAACCCCAAAAAACTTGATGGAGCAGCTGGAGATGCTTATTGGGTAACTGCTGGAGATGCTCTAAGAATGTTGAAAGTTTCTTTGGAACTTCTTATCCAGATTACCATTACAATGCAAGATACACCAAGTTGCAAACTGAGTTACCACCGCATATTACACAACGACGTCAATGCATCATGAATCAACTAATCCTTCCTAGACTGAACAAACTTATTGTGCTCTCTTTTATACAAATACGGATCCAGGGCAAATATACACCAACTTTGTATATGATAGCACAAGTAGCTGTAGTACCAACTCCTGCAAATTGTGGCTGCCATGTTTGACACAAAGATTGATCCGGTCTAGTGAAATCAGTGGCTAGGGTGATGGATGTATCATCCTGTCGGGAACACATTATATAATTCTTCAGTTAAACATCCAGCAACCTACAGATTAATCTTCGTGGTCTTCTTCACCCTCAGAATCTGTTTAATAGCAGGTGGCTTATAAGAAATCAATATGCTGATGCGAAAGAAAACAGATTTAACAACGAGAAAATGGGCAAGACAAATAGCTGACCGGATCGAACATCGTCACCAACACGTCCTCTGGATTGGATTTGTTTGACTAGCATTCGGTAAATCAGTACCCACCAATATATGTGAAGGACTAGAAGTGAGAACAGGAGACTGTTGAAAAGATAGTAGTATACGGAGCTGTAAAATTCTTTTTTCTCCTTGTCAAGGATCACAGCTACTTCATAGCTGAAAAAGACACGAGAGCATCAAATCAATCAATAAAACGCGATATAAATGTTAGTGGAGTTAAAAAGTCGGAGTGGCACCAGACACCACAGCAACCTACAAGCTGTAGCAAATGTTTACCTTGTGCTTCTCAGGATCCAGAAAGGGAAAATTATTAGCCGAAGAAGGATCCAAGAAGCCACAAAAAGTAGAAATGCTACAACAGCTAGCCCCTCACAGCTACTATACTTGGCCATCTTTCCGATCTCTAGGAATATATCACTCGCATCATGGACGGCTAAAATGACCGAGCCAGCACGAGATAATCTGTTTAGAAATAGCAATAACATCAAGACCTGGCAATGCTGTGTATCATTACGTATAGAAGGGCAATTACACTCATGTACAAACCTGCAAATGTAGGACATAACAATCAGAACAACAGTTGCCACATGGTGAGACATCGAGACTCCAAAATCCTTGCGTCTTGTTTCCCAGAACAGAAGGGCAAAGATGGAATATGTGTAAAATCCAGCAGCATACATGTATACAGCCTTAAGCTTCAGTCTGGGAGAAAGAAAAGAAAAATTAAGGTTGAAGCCTTTTGGGTAAAAGCAATGCTGCAGTGAAGAATAAAAGAGCTTCTTGTTTCTCTTGCTTACTTCATCTTTTGATCAGGCCAGAGCTGCTCACCAGGCCCTACCCAGAAGTATCTGGTGTTTGTAAACCATGGCTCATTGTATGTTACAGATAATGAAAGGACCTCTGCCGAAAGAAAATAAACAAATTTCCAGGCCGACTCCTTAAATTTATTGATTTTCTTTCTCTTTTCGTCTGTTTCAGCAAGCTTGTCATATCCTTTTCCAAATATAAGTCTTCTTGCTAATATCTGCAAATATAATGAAATGAAAGAACTATAATATACGCATGTAGGGGCGTACTGGAATAGCATGAACGCTACATAATGACCATCGCAGTCGTGATTGCACCATTCTTGCATATGATTTGCTCACGGCATACAGTTTTGATATGACATGACAGCAAATATAACAAACTGGCAAAAAACTGGTCTGTTCTGGCTTATTTCAGTTCCCCTCTCTTTGCAGTAGACAATTTAGAGTCAAAAATCAAAATAGGACTTACTTTTCATGTCAACATGAGTTACTGCATGTACTACAATGGTGGATGGGCGTAATCATATATTATATTGGTAATAATACATACTGCAACCATGTTAGATAAAAAAATTGAACCACTATTGCATCAGCAATTGCTAAACCACAAATGGATCCACTGATCTCTACTGGAGTCTGGAGGGGGCTCCATTGTTTTCAAAATTTTGTACGCAAGGAAGCCATAAACTGGAAATATAATCAAGTCAGTGCCTCAAGAAATAATCACTCTGCAATTTACATTTGAAGCAACTTGTTAAGTTTGAGCTTAGTTAAGAGGGAAATAGCAGTAAACCTAAGTCAAGATAGATTCAAGAGCAATGCTGCAGCTAAGTTAAATAAGAGAGGATGTTTGAGGTTGGTGGTTGTGGGTCGGGGCGGGTGGTGGTGATGTGGCTGGTCTGGGGTCGACGGTGGTAGGCGATGCCCTGCGACTACGCCAGTGGCACACAGGTGCCGTGGCGTCGTCTCGGCAAGGTTTTCGAGTCGATGAGTCATTCTGGGGTAGCTACTCTTCAACCCTGCAGTTGCGACTCGTCGACTAGTCGACATGGTGAGTTGACCTTGCAGTTGCGACTGCATCTCGGCCTCGCGTAACCTTTTGAATTTACGCACAACACAGGTGGTGCACGGCGTTGTGCAGTCTCGGTTGTGCGGTGCCTTCGATTGCGTCAACGGTGCAGTGTCATGGCAGTGTCGGGTTTGGTCTGCTAGGCGATGCCCTTTGACTACGCCGGTGGCACACAGGTGCCGTGGCGCCGTCCCGGCCTCACATGACCCTTTGAATGTGCCCCACGACACAGGTGGTGTCGCGGCATTGTGCAGTCTCGGATGTGCGGAGCCTTTTGATTGTGTCGACGGTGCAGTGTAGTGGTTTGCTCTCGGCTGGCCGATGTCATTAGATTACACCCAATGTTCAAGATATCGGTAACTGGTACCATATCGGCAAGGTGATGAGTACGGAGTAATCGACGAATCCGCCATTTAACTGAATTTATCGGTAACCCATATATCGGTAGGTTAACTAGAGCCATATCTATATCTACTAGGCTAATAGCAACATGCAATGTACCAAGTGCCTAAATATGCAATCCTAGGCTACATAGCAACACGGAGAAGTGTTGCCTTGATGTTCTGATGATGCTGCAGCCAATCTGGAAGGCCATAGACCTGCACACTGAAAAGTAGGGAGGGAACAGGCCAGTTTTGGGTTAAAAAATGCGCAGCAGGCCAATAATTCGGCCTGACAGCTGATAAAACCAGCTTGTCAGACAAATTAACTGGGCCTACCAGTTAATGGCTCGAATATCACGTTCTCATATCGGGAAGGGTCCGAATAGCAGTTAACTGACCATATCGGCAGTTCACTGACCGATATTTGGAACAGTGATTACACCGGCAGTGTATCAGGTACTAGTGGGAGAAGATAAGAGAGAAGATTGGAGGGCTAGGATGAGAGGAACACCTGATCTATGCCTATCTCTGTTTCCCCCTTTTGCTGCTTTTTCCTTTCTTTTACTTTCAAATTAAGCCACTGTAATTCCCTAGCCTATATAAGGCCTTGTAACCTGAGAGAGGGGCATCGATCAACTGTATTCAGCCAATTTGGTTTATATCAAATATACAGATACATACACCATATATGCAAAAGTGCTCTAGTTCTTCAGTTCTTATACTTTTTTCCTTGATTTCTTGGTTCAATACACTTTGATTCCCTGTCGATCCCTAGCGGGATCTGACACGGTGCTCATTGTTGTGCTTTCCCTCTTTGTTCTCCCTTGCTATGTGTGCTGTCGGTACGTGTTATTTTTTGCTCAATCTCTTCTTCCCTGTGGCCCCTGTTCACTTGGACCCTATCTTGCGATGGGCTGCAAAACCTTGTTGTGGGGCAATGAATTAAGGTGGGGAAATACCGCCCCCCCCCCCCTGGTTGAAAATTCCAAAAAGTAAGAGAGGATGATATTTCCCAATGTTAATCCCTATTAGCTTCCAGTACATGTTCTATGATTTTCTAGATAAATTTGGATAGTAGCATGTCCCTCCTCACATTCGATTCACTAGCAATATAGCACAACAAATTTTACTCACATGCCATTTAACCAATAATATTAGTAGAACCCAAAGAATCACACACTTCACAGTATGAAGACGTTTAAAAGTACCGCCGTAAACAAGAGGGAAAACAAGTGGCATCTAAAAACGTGTCCATGGTTTGATTATTTTGTTAAAGCGAAGGTAACTTTCCAAAAAGCAGTCACGATGACCACAGCTTTATCGAGCCGAATCCAGCACAATCTCAATCAAAATGCAGTACATTATTGCTATGGTGCTGTATTTTCTAGCTTCTATTTGTCTTTCTATCTGTTGATTGACAATTCGATCCATAGTTACAGAGGCTCACATCAGTACACAAATTGACATGTCAGGGCATGCACAGTTACATCAGTTTTATGAGAAAACTGATCCATGGAAAAGACTGTACTGAAGCAAGAAACTCAAGGGGGAATGCTTATCCAGCAACTAACTGCAGCTTGGCACGGGCATTCCGGATCCGATGAACCACTAAAACCCGAAGAGGGGAGCAGCCAGGCAGTTTACCTCAAAGACGAACCGGTCGAGGAGGAAGCGCAGGGCGGGAAAGAAGGCGACGAGGATGGGGAGAACGGCGTAGTCGCCGTACGCCGGGTAGGCCTCCGCCTCCCAGTCCACGGGCGTCGAGGACGACAAGGATCTCGTGAAGAGCTCCACGAGCGCCGCCATTGCGGGCGGGAGATCCAAATCCAAGAACCTAGCCCCCAGCTGGTTTCTTGGATCCGAGCACGGAAAGCGGACGCGCCGCCGATCCGAGAAGCCCACGGGCGCTCCCGAGCCGGGGAGGAGGACGGACGAGTCAACACGAAGCTGCCGCGGGGTGGAGATTTGGTATGGGTGGAGCTGAGCAAGTAGTCCTCCTAAATCTTGTGCCTTGGTGGTAACGGATTGCTGCTGGGAACGGGAGCGGATGCACTGGCGCCCTTTTCTGCGGGGGATTGGAGAATCCACTGGGGCTGGGGTTGGGTTGGGTTGGGCTGGGTGGGGAGATGAGATCTGAGCGTCAGCTTTATAATTTAGTAGCGGCGTTATTGGTTACGGAGAAGCAACCAGGCGGCGGGATCCCGTCTGCGACGGGAAAAGAAAGGGTACAAATCCCCTTTGTCTCCGGTCGACTGGTCCGCGCTGGGCGTGTCTCCACGTGACCCCGATCGAGGGCATATCGGTACGGCTGGCTGGCTGGATTTCGTTGTCGCCCAAACTCGTCAAAATTTAGAGCTTTTCTTGGGACTTAAATTTTAGAGCGCTGGCACATGGTGCTTCTCTGTGTGCCCGTGTCGCAGAATTTAAATCCGGGATTCTGTAAGCACGTCGTATTTTTTGCAACCAAGTCTGTCACTTTCGTCCGCCCATATGTGGATTGATGAAGATTGATCTCGTTTTTTATGTTAATTGTAAAATGGACGCTTTTGTCAACTCACCGAGTGTTTTCGTGGCCAAAAAGAAAGAAAGCTCACTCCATGCCTTGTTAGTTTTATAAAAAGGAAAAGTTATTTTCGGTATGCTCTCCTGGTTTTTTAACACAATACAGACGCGGAAGCTTATATATACGCGCATACATTCATTCCTATGAACATACACCCTACCTCATGAGCATCTCTGAGAGATCGAGCCGATATATCATCTTGAGATTGATGAAGTCACCAAAGACAACTCGTAGTCGACGAGAACGTCTTCTCTCACTAAATGCACATCACCGAAAGTCCTAAAATAAATTTAGAAATAAATAGGAGAACCAAAACTTTAATCTTGATGAACTGAGATATTACTATCCACCTAACCATGCAACCACCGGTTGGTTTGTGTTATGCTCACATTGTTGGAATGTACAATATCATCACAATGGTTGTGGGGTTGGTCCAATCAAGTAATTAAAAAATTAAATAAGAAATTAATTAAAGAATTACTCCTGCAATATTAATCGCCCATGTAGTTAATATCGTGATAACTGATGTATAATAGGAAGACAGCAGTCGTGCCATTAACCACGGCAGTTAATCACGGCAAATTGAACACGAGACGTGCGCTGGGTCGCCGGATGTGAGCTCCACTCCATGCACGGCGTACAAGGCGCATGTTGTGGTCTACGAATTTGGAATAATTTTTTTTATGATGTTCATTATACTAGCATGCTTGAAGATGCATAGGTTAGAAGTTTTCTTAAAAAATTAAGCTGCGGCCCTGAGAGATTTTTAACGCGCCTGGTTGACTAATAGGTACTACTACTTCCTTTTTTTTTTTAAGTACGGCCCTTAACGACATTTATTCATTCCTCCATCGTACATAGTCTGAGTGCATCTCGTCACTCAGAAATTCAGGGATACAACTGAAAGTTACATCGCCCATGCCTAAAAGCAGAGCATGCCGAGCTAATTTGTGAGCGAGAGCATTGGCTTCTCTACTAATATGATACAACTCGAATCCCTGGAAATATGAGAGATAGACCTTCATCTCTCTGATAATGAGACCCACATCAGACATGTCTCTTCTATTTTTCCATTCATTGGCAAAGACTTGACAGTCTGTTTCAACTTGGACGTTGGTCCATCCTTGCTCCATCGCAAACACCATCGCGTCCCGGCACGCCAAAGCTTCCCCTATCAGCGGAGGGTAGTCCCTGGGTAGTGTCTAAATCTGGCTGCAAGGAAGGATCCTTGATCATCTCGTGCTATCATTGATCCACCTGCCTCACCCCTGGCCACTTCAACCGTTGTGTCTGTATTCAGCTTGACAACTCCTTCAGCAGGTGGCCGCCACACAGCCCGCTTGGGTACTGCTAATGCATCATTTCCTTGCCTAGAACATCAAGGGATCTGATCATCTCCTGAACCAATTCCATTGAACGCATGGGTTGGTATTGCACCTCGTCATGTGTGTATTTGTTTCTACTATTCCATCCTGCCCACATCACTGTTATTGCAATTGCTGCTTTGTCTCTGGACAAAAACTGAGGATCAAGCAAGCCTCTCGTCCAAGTTCCCGGGAACAGCCGCGGTAATGTGATACCAAAGAAATTCTCTGCCTCTGCCCAGTATGTTGTAGCATGAACACACTGCACCAAAGCATGTAACAGCGTTTCCTCCGCGTGCCCGCACAATAAGCATATAGCATCTTCATTCACATGCCTCCTCTGTAATTCTGCGTTGGCTGGTAGAAAGCCTTTCAGAACCCGCCACCAGAAAACACGTATTTTAGGTTGCACTCTGAGCTTCCATAACGATCTCCAACTCTCTTCACCGCCCGATGAGCTGCCTGGAACACCCTGAGAATTTTCTTGTCGTTCCTTAAGTTCTCGATATGCTGAGCGAACCGTAAACGCTCCTGATCTATCCCAGGCCCACGCCCAATAATCCCCTTGTGTCGACCTCGGTCTTGGGAGATTAAGTATCGCGTCCGCGTCTGGTGCTAAGAACAAGCTCCGCACCAGCCCAGAATTCCAATTACATGTATGCTCATCTATGAGATCCGCCACCAGCTGGACAGGTTCGTCTGATAACCTGCAAATAGGTTTCATAGTCTTCGTGCCACTTATCCACTGATCATGCCAAATTTCTGTACATCTTCCATCCACCACCCGCCGAACCAGACCTTGTTTAAGGGCCTCTCTCCCCTGTATGATGGCTCGCCAGGTGGTAGATGAGTTTGCCGGGCACCCAACTTGTAAAAAATCTCCTTCCGGGTAGTATCTCCCTTTAAGAACCCTGGCACAAAGGCTATCTGGATTAACCAGCAGCCTCCAAGGTTGTTTAGCAAGCATTGCATCATTGAACAACTCTAGGTCTCTGAAACCTAGTCCTCCCTTAGACTTCGGTGTAGCCATCTTCGACCAAGATTGCCAGTGCATTTTTTTCTTATCGAGTGACCCAGCCCACCAATACTTAGACATGACTGTCGTGACTTTTTTGTATAAGCCTTTAGTGAGCTTGAAACAACTCATAGAAAAGGCTGGTAATGCTTGGACCACTGCTTTAAGAGGCACTTCTCTTCCTGCACAAGATGCATTTCTATAACTCCATCCTTGTACCCTTGATCTGGCTGATTCTGAAAGTGCAACTATCCCTAGATGGTTTTGGTAATTCCTAACAACATATAGCTCATTGAGCTAATGCTATTTCAAGATTAATATTTCAGGAAAAGCTCAATGAATGGCATGGCATGGCATGGATGAGGAAAGTGGACCCCTCAAAATACTAAGGACGAAAAGATTGGCTCAAGCTCAAAGCTCAAGACTCTACATTTTATATTTTAGTGATCCAAGATCACATTGAGTCTATAGGAAAAGCCAATGCTATCAAGGAGGGATCACGGGTAGAAACTTGCGAGTACGCCACAGGTAGATGGGATCGCCCGTGCGCCGCCGCCTCTCCACTCGAACCCTAGAAAAACGGTTCGGGGATTTTCATAACCGAATTTTTAGCAGAAATGAGACTAGTGGCATGGAATTGCGGGGAATACTACCTCCGTTCCGGTTTACTGAGCATTCTCCTATTTTGGGTCAAACTTTGATCATCTACAAAACTAACAAAATATAAATTATATGATACGGAAATTATATTATTGGATTTGTATTTAAAAAGGATTTCTCACAGTATAATTTTTATGAAATATAGTTTGAACTTTATTAGTTAAATTTATAGTCAAATTTTAGCCCAAAATAAGAGGGGGTCTAATAAACCCGGACGAAGGTGGTATCACGATAGAAGATTTACATTATGAGATTTAATTCTTATTATAATTGCAACGCCGTGGTTCTCCCCACTAGGATACATGTCTAGCCGCCCTCCCTCCCTCGCCGCACCCGCGTGGCGGCAGGGAGGGATCCCCAGATCTCGGCCGTCGGTCCTCCTCCTCCCTCCTCACCCTCCCTCGCTACCGCCAGGGGGCGCGGCCGAGCTAAGCTCGATTGGAGCCGGTGGCGACGGGGATGTGGCGTCCTCTCGCGGGTGCGGGGCGACGCGGGTCGGCCTTCCCATGGCAGGGCGTGATGCGGGTGTTTGGTGTCGCGGCGCGGTGGCTCCCTAGTTCGACGACGGCACTCTGGTGCGACGGTGGCGGGCTGGTGGCTGCTGCGTGTCAGGCAGCATGGCGGATTGGGCGTGCCTGGGTGCGGCGACGGGGTCGGTCGTCAGGCGGCGCGGGCTGCGGCGGCCAGGGCCGGTAGCGTCTGCCTGCTGCGCGGCGGCGGCGGTGTTACTGGCGGCGGCGGTGCTCTGCCCGTGGTTGGCCTTGCGGGTGCTGACCGGGGGAGGGGCTGAGTGGGCCTAGTGTGGCTGCGATGTTGCATCTGTCGAGGCCATGCTCGTAGTGCAGGGTAGAGGTTGCACCTTCCCTTCTTCTGGACCAGAGCCAGCGGCGTGCGGGGCTGGGCGGGCAATGGTGATGCACCGGTGATGGCCACACGCATGGAGGCGGAGGCTTTTGGTCTAGGGTTTGTGCTCGAGTAGACCAGATCTGGACCCGAGGCAGATCGGGGTGAGCCCTGGGTAGGTGAGGATGGGCTCGGTCTGGGTTGCGCCTGTGGGCGTTTCTCGTGGGTATGGGGCTTGATGGTGGTGGTTGTGTCACCGTTGCACCGGTATGCGGATCAGCGCCGGTGGCCACGAACATGGCATCGTGTGAGCCCGCCTGGCCAAGAGGTCGAGGCTGGCTCGCCCCTAGTCCATCGGTTATTGGTTGGGGACGCGGTTGTGGGTGCCTCCTACGGTGGAGGCACCTACCCAGACTCAGAGACTGATGTCGGGCTAGGAATAGATGGAATGTCGTCGCTCTTCCTACTGTGGCTGAGTGCGTTGTGATGTGTGTGGTGTATGGTGTCCCGCGTCAGGGATGCCCGGGCGGCGGCCCTGAATGGAGGTCCACATGTTTGCTCTTCGGCGGGCATCATTGCGATGGTGGTGGCTCTCCTCTCAGGTTGCGTGGGCAACGGGAGAGGTTACAACGGGTTGCCCGGGCGTGCCTTCTCTCTCGGAGGGGTGGTGCCCTGATCTTGATCTGGGAATCTGACATCGCCGTGCTCATCTTGGCGGTCTCGTGGTGACGGCTGAGTTGCCAAGCGAAATCTCGTGCCTTGGTGCCGATGACGGTGACACCCATGGGTGCCGCACTCTTCTTGAAGACGTCATCGTGGTTCTTCTCTCCGTGCCAGAGCTTCGGGTGAAGACCTTTGTCCGTTGTGGACTCGGCAATGGCGACGCTCGGCGCCGTTCTCCCTCTTGAGGGCGTTGTCGTGGAGCTTAGGTGGTCTAGGTTGTAGCGTGGCGGGGTGTTTAGATCTTCCTGTACTCTTTGTTGGTAGCATAGTCGCGTGCGTTCTACATGTTCCAACCTATCTTGGGATCGGATTTGTAAGAGGGCGACCTCACCACCTTGTATCGTTCGGCCGTGGTTTATCATCGGTTGATGCTTTATATATAAAGTGGGGCGAAAGCCTATTTGGAGGATACACATATGGCATAAAATACATCCAGCAAAAGGAAGTCCTCTCCTCCAGCACCCCAATACCAAGCTCCGGCCGCGGTGGCCTCCAGCCCTAGTCATTGCCTACTCTGGGCCCTGATATGTCTCCAACGTATCTATAATTTTTTATTGTTCCATGCTATTATATTATCTGTTTTGGATGTTAATGGGCTTATTTATACACTTTTACATTATTCTTGGGAATAACCTACTAACCCAAGGCCCAGTGCAAATAGCTGTTTTTTTTTGCCTATTTTAGTGTTTCGCAGAAAAGGAATATCAAACGGAATCCAAATGGAATAAAACCTTCGGGAGAGTTATTTTTGGAACAAACATGATCCGGGGAACTTGGAGTGGACGTCAAGCAACCAACAAGGAGTCCACGAGGCAGGGGGCGCGCCAACCCCCCGGGCGCGCCCTCCCTCTCGTGGGCCCCTCGTGGCTCCACCGACCTACTTCTTCCACCTATATATATTCATATACCCCAAAAACATCCAGGAGCGCCACGAAACCCTATTTACACCGCCGCAACCTTTTGTACCCAAGAGATCCCATCTTGGGGCCTTTTCCGGAGCTCCGCTAGAGGGGGAATCGATCACAGAGGGCCTCTACATCAACTCCATGGCCCCTCCGATGATGTGTGCGTAGTTTACCTTGGACCTTCGGGTCCATAGTTATTAGCTAGATGGCTTCTTCTCTCTCTTTGGATCTCAATACAATGTTCTCCTCGACCTTCTTGGAGATATATTTGATGTAACTCTTTTTGCGGTGTGTTTGTCAAGATCCGATGAATTGTGGGTTTATGATCAAGTTTATCTATGAACAATATTTGATTCCTCTCTGAAATCTTTTATGTAGGATTGGTTATCTTTGCAAGTCTCTTCAAATTATCAGTTTGGTTTGGCCTACTAGATTGATCTTTCTTGCAATAGAAGAAGTGCTTAGCTTTGGGTTCAATCTTGTGGTGTCCTTTTCCAGTGACAGCAGGGGCAACAAGGCACGTATTGTATTGTTGCCATCGAGGATAAAAATATGGGGTTTATATCATATTGCTTGAGTTTATCCCTCTACATCATGTCATCTTGCCTAATGTATTACTCTGTTCTTATGAACTTAATACTCTAGATGCATGCTGGATAGCGGTCGATGTGTGGAGTAATAGTAGTAGATGCAGAATCGTTTCGGTCTACTTGTCGCGGACATGATGCCTATATACATGATAATGCCTAGATATTCTCATAATTATGCACTTTTCTATCAATTGCTCGACAGTAATTTGTTCACCCACTTTAATACTTATGCTATCTCGAGAGAAGCCACTAGTGAAACCTATGGCCCCCGGGTCTATCTTTTATCATAGAAGTTTCCCATCTATTTTATTTTGCAATCTTTACTTTCAATCTATATCATAAAAATATCAAAAATATTTATCTTATTATTATTATCTCTATCAAATCTCACTCTCGTAAGTGACCGTGAAGGGATTGACAACCCCTTTATCGCGTTGGTTGCGAGGTTCTTATTTGTTTGTGTAGGTACGAGGGACTTGCGTGTAGTCTCCTACTGAATTGATACCTTGGTTCTAAAAAACTGAGGGAAATACTTACGCTACTTTGCTGCATCACCCTTTCCTCTTCAAGGGAAAACCAACACAGTGCTCAAGAGGTAGCAAGAAGGATTTTTGGCGCCGTTGCCAGGGAGATCTACCACAAGTCAAGCATACCAAGTACACATCACAAACTCATATCCCTCGCATTACATTACTTGCCATTTGCCCCTCATTTTCCTCTCCCCCACTTCACCCTTACCGTTTTATTCGCCCTCTCTTTCCGTCCTCCTGTCTTTTTGTTCGTCTCTTTTTTGCTTTCTCCTTGTGTGCATGTGTGTTGGATTGTTTGTCACGATGGCTCAAGATAATACTAAATTGTGTGACTTTTCCAATACCAACAATAATGATTTTATTAGCACTCCGATTGCTCCTCTTACCGATGCTGAATCTTGTGAAATTAATGCCGCTTTGCTGAATCTTGTCATGAAAGATCCGTTTTCCGGCCTTCCTAGTGAAGATGTCGCTACCCATCTGAATAGCTTTGTTGATTTGTGTGATATGCAAAAGAAGAAAGATGTGGATAATGATATCGTTAAATTGAAGCTATTTCCGTTTTCACTTAGAGATCATGCTAGAACTTGGTTTTCTTCTTTGCCTAAAAATAGTATTGATTCATGGAATAAGTGCAAAGATGCTTTTATCTCTAAGTATTTTCCTCCCGCTAAGATCATCTTTCTTACAAACAATATTATGAATTTTAAGCAACTTGATCATGAACATGTTGCACAAGCATGGGAGAGGATGAAATTAATGATACGTAATTGGCCCACACATGGTTTGAATCTTTGGATGATTATACAAAAAAATTATGTCGGATTGAATTTTGCTTCTAGAAATCTTCTAGATTCGGCCGCGGGAGGCACTTTTATGGAAATCACCTTAGGAGAAGCTACTAAACTCTTAGATAATATTATGGTTAATTATTCTCAATGGCACACTGAAAAATCTACTAGTAAAAAGGTGCATGCTATAGAAGAAATCAATGTTTTGAGTTGAAAGATGGATGAACGTATGAAACTGTTTGCTAATAAGAGTGTTTCTTCTGATCCTAATGATATGCCTTTGTCTACTTTGATTGAGAATAATAATGAATCTATGGATGTGAATTTTGTTGGTAGGAACAATTTTGGTAATAATGCGTATAGAGGTAATTTTAATCCTAGGCCGTTTCCTAGTAATTCCTCTAATAATTATGGTAATTCCTACAACAATTCTTATGGAAATTATAATAAGATGCCCTATGATTTTGAATCTAATATTAAAGAATTTATTAGTTTGCAAAAGAGTTTCAATGCTTTGATTAAGCGAAGAAAAATTGTCTAAGATTGATGAGTTGGCTAGGAACGTGGATAGAATTTCTCTTGATGTTGATTCTTTGAAACTTAGATCTATTCCACCTAAGCATGATATCAACGAGTCTCTCAAAGCTATGAGAATTTCCATTGATGAGTGCAAAGAAAGAACCGCTAGGATTCGTGCTAAAAAGGATTTCTTTGTGAAAGCGTGTTCTTCTAGTTTTGATGATAATAAGGATGAAGATCTAAAAGTGATTGATATGTCCCTTATTAAATCTTTGTTTTGCATATGAATTTTTATAATGATGGGACTTGAGATGAGTCAACTTTGGTTAAAAGGCATCCCAATGATTCGGAGTTTTTACATCTTGATGCAAAAATTGGTAAAAGTGGGATTGATGAGGTCAAAACTTTACATAGCAATGAACCCACTATTTTGGATTTCAAGGAATTTAATTATGATAATTGTTCTTTAATAGATTGTATTTCCTTGTTGCAATCCGTGCTAAATTCTCTGCATGCTTATAGTAAAAATAAAGCTTTTACTAAACATATCGTTGATGCTTTAATGTAATCTTATGAAGAAAAGCTTGAATTGGAAGTTTCTATCCCTAGAAAACTTTATGATGAGTGGGAAACTACAATTAAAATTAAAGATCATTAATAATATGCTTTATGTGACTTGGGTGCTAGCATTTCCATGATTCCAAAAAATTTGTGTGACGTGTTAGGTTTCCATGAATTTGATGATTGTTCTTTGAACTTGCACCTTGCGGATTCCACTATTAAAAACCTATGGGAAGAATTAATGATGTTCTTATTGTTGCAAATAGAAATTATATGCCCATAGATTTCATTGTTCTTGATATTGATTGCAATCCTACATGTCCTATTATTCTTGGTAGACCTTTCCTTAGAACAATTGGTGCAATTATTGATATGAAAGAAGGAGATATTAGATTTCAATTTCCGTTAAGGAAAGGCATGGAACACTTCCCTAGAAAGAAAATTAAATTACCTTATGAATCTATTATGCGAGACACTTATGGATTGCATACCAAAGATGACAATACCTAGATCTATTTTTGCTTTTATGCCTAGCTAGGGGCGTTAAACGATAATGCTTGTTGGGAGGCAACCCATTTTTATTTTTGTTCCTTGCTTTTTGATTCGATTTAGTAATAAATAATTCATCTAGCCTCTGTTTAGATGTGGTTTTATGCTTTTAATTAGTGTTTGTGTCAAGTAGAACCTTTGGGAAGACTTGGGGAAAGTCTTTGTGATCTTGCTGTAAAAAACAAAAACTTTAGCGCTCACGAGATTTGCTACCATTTTTTACTGGAGAGTGTGATTAAGTTGATTATTTTTGAAGATGACTAATAGATAAATTCCTAAAGTCCAGCAATTTATTTTAGAATTTTTTGGGTTACATAAGTATTCGAAACCTACAGATTACTACAGACTGTTCTGTTTTTGACAGATTCTGTTTTTCGCGTGTTGTTTGCTTATTTTGATGAATCTATGGATAGTATCGGAGGTTATGGACCATAGAGAAGTTGGAATACAGTAGGTCTAACACAAATATAAATAAAGAATGAGTTCATTACAGTACCTTAAGTGGTGGTTTGTTTTCTTATACTAATGGAGCTCATGAGATTTTCTGTTTAAGTTTTGTGTTGTGAAGTTTTCAAATTTTGGGTAAAGATTTGATGGATTATGGAACAAGGAGTGGCAAGAGCCTAAGCTTGGGGATGCCCATGGCACCCCAAGGTAAAATTCAAGGACAACCAAAATCGTAAGCTTGAGGATGCCCCGGAAGGCATCCCCTCTTAAGTCTTCTTCTATCGGTAACTTTACTTGAGGCTATATTTTTATTCATCACATGATATGTGTTTTGCTTGGAGCGACTTGTATGATTTGAGTCTTTGCTTTTTAGTTTACAGGTGTCTCCGATGGTACTTGTTGAGTTGGCATAGATCAAGAATAGGATTTGCCACTCCAATTATCGGAGAGGTATCTCTGGGCCCTCTCGGTAACGCACATCACTATAAGCCTTGCAAGCAATGCAACTAATGAGCTAGTTGCGGGATGATGCATTACAAAACGAGTAAAGAGACTTATCGGTAACGAGATTGAGCTAGGTATTGAGATACCGACGACCAAATCTCGGGCAAGTAACATACCGATGACAAAGGGAACAACGTATGTTGTTATGCGGTTCGATGGATAAAGATCTTAATAGAATATGTAGGAACCAATATGAGCATCCAGGTTCCGCTATTGGTTATTGATCGGAGACGTGTCTCGGTCATGTCTACATAGTTCTCGAACCCGTAGGGTCCGCACACTTAAAGTTCTATGACGATCGGTATTATGAGTTTATATGTTTTGATGAACCTAAGGTAGTTCGGAGTCCCGGATATGATCATGGACATGATGAGGAGTCTCGAAATGGTCGAGACATAAAGATTGATATATTGGAAGCCTACATTTGGACATCGGAAGAGTTCCGGGTGAAATCGGGATTTTGCGGGAGTGTCGGAGGGGTTACCGGACCCCCCGAGGGTTAATGGGCCTTGTTGGGCCCTAGTGGATAGAGAGAGGGGCCGGCCACAGCAGGCCGCGCGCCCCTCCCCCTCTAGTCCGAATTGGACTAGGAAGGGGGGCTTTCCTTCTCCTTCTCCCCTTCCTTTCCCCCTCCTAGTAGGAGTAGGAAAGAGGGGAGTCCTACTCCTACTAGGAGGAGGACTCCTCCTCCTGGCGCGCCCTACAGGGCCAGCCGGCCTCCCCCTTGCTCCTTTATATACGGGGGCAGGGGGCACCCTAGAACACACAAGTTGATCATTGATCACTCCCAGTCATGTGCGGTGCCCCCCTCCACCATAATCCACCTCGGTTATACTGTAGCGGTGCTTAGGCGAAGCCATGCAACGTTAGCTTCATCAACATCGTCACCATGCCGTCGTGCTGACGAAACTCTCCCTCAAGATCTACTGGATCGTGAGTTCGCGGGATGTCACCGAGCTGAACGTGTGCTGAACACGGAGGTGCCGTACATTCGGTACTGAGGATCAGTTGATCATGAAGACGTACGACTACATTAACCACGTTGTCATAATGCTTCCACTTAACGGTCTACAAGGGTACGTGGACGACACTTTCGCCTCTCGTTGCTATGCATCACCATGATCTTGCGTGTGCATAGGAATTTTTTTGAAATTACTATGTTCCCCAACAGTGGCATCCGAGCCAGGTTTATGCGTAGATGTTATATGCACGAATAGAACACAAGTGAGTTGTGGGCGATACAAGTCATACTGCTTACCAGCATGTCATACTTTGGTTCGGCGGTATTGTTGGATGAAGCGGCCCGGACCGACATTACTCGTACACTTACGCGAGACTGGTTCTACCGACGTGCTTTGCACACAGGTGGCTGGCGGGTGTCAGTTTCTTCAACTTTAGTTGAACCGAGTGTGGCTACGTCCGGTCCTTGAGAAGGTTAAAACATCACTAACTTGACGAACTATCATTGTGGTTTTGATGCGTAGGTAAGAACGGCTCTTGCTCAGCCCGTAGCAGCCATGTAAAACTTGCAACAACAAAGTAGAGGACGTCTAACTTGTTTTTGCAGGGCATGTTGTGATGTGATATGGTCAAGACATGATGCTATATTTATTGTACGAGATGATCATGTTTTGTAACGGAGTCATCGGCAACTGACAGGAGCCATATGGTTGTCGCTTTATTGTATGCAATGCAATCGCCCTGTAATTGCTTTACTTTATCACCAAGCGGCAGCGATAGTCGTAGAAGCAATAGATGGCGAGACGAAAACGATGCTACGATGGAGATCAAGGTGTCGCGCCGGTGAAGATGGTGATCATGACGGTGCTTTGGAGATGGAGATCAAAATAACAAGATGATGATGGCCATATCATATCACTTATATTGATTGCATGTGATGTTTATCCTTTATGCATCTTATTTTGCTTTGTTTGACGGTAGCATTATAAGATGATCTCTCACTAAATTTCAAGGTAAAAGTGTTCTCCCTGAGTATGCACCGTTGCCAAAGTTCGTCGTGCTGAGACACCACGTGATGATCAGGTGTGATAAGCTCAACACTCATCTACAACGGGTGTAAGAAAGTTTTGCACATGCAGAATACTCGGGTTAAACTTGACGAGCCTAGCATATGCAGATATGGCCTCGGAACACTAAGACCGAAAGGTCGAGCGTGAATCATATAGTAGATATGATCAACATAGAGATGTTCACCTTTGAAAACTACTCCATCTCATGTGATGATCGGTTATGGTTTAGTTGATATGGATCACGTGATCACTTAGATGATTAGAGGGATGTCTATCTAAGTGGGAGTTCTTAAGTAATATGATTAATTGAACTTAAATTTATCATGAACTTGGTACCTGATAGTATTTTGTTTGTCTATGTTATTGTAGATAGATGGCTCATGTTGTTGTTCCGTTGAATTTTAATGTGTTCCTTGAGAAAGCAAAGTTGAAAGATGATGGTAGCAATTACACTGGCTGGGTCCATAACTTGAGGATTATCCTCATTGCTGCACAGAAGAATTACGTCCTGGAACGTCTGGCAGAGTAAAGCTGATGACTACTCGATAGTTCAGTGTGCCATGCTTTACGGCTTAGAACCGGGACTTCAACGACGTTTTGAAACGTCATGGAGCATATGAGATGTTCTAGGAGTTGAAGTTAATATTTCAAGCAAATGCCCGGATTGAGAGATATGAAGTCTCCAATAAGTTCTATAGCTGCAAGATGGAGGAGAATAGTTATGTTAGTGAACATATACTCATTGACAAAGTTCTTCAATCACTGCCACCAAGCTATAAGAGCTTCATGATGAACTATAATATGCAAGGGATGAATAAGACAATTCCCGAGCTCTTCGCAATGCTAAAGGCGGCGGAGGTAGAAATCAAGAAGGAGCATCAAGTGTTGATGGTCAACAAGACCACCAATTTCAAGAAAACGGGTAAAGGGAAGAAGAAGGGGAACTTCAAAAAGAATGGCAAACAAGTTGCTACTCAAGAGAAGAAACCCAAGTCTGGACCTAAGCCTGAGACTGAGTGCTTCTACTGCAAAGGGACTGGTCACTGGAAGCGGAACTGCCCCAAGTATTTGGTGGATAAGAAGGATGGCAAGGTGAACAAAGGTATATGTGATATACATGTTATGATGTGTACCTTACTAGAGCTCGCAGTAGCACCTGGGTATTTGATACTCGTTCTATTGCTAATATTTGCAACTCGAAACAGGGACTATAGATTAAGCGAAGACTGGCTAAGGATGAGGTGACGATGTGCGTGGGAAATGGTTCCAAAGTCGATGTGATCACCGTCGGCATGCTACCTCTACATCTACCTTTGAGATTAGTTTTAGACTTGAATAATTGTTATTTGGTGCCGGCGTTAAGCATGAACATTATATCTGGATCTTGTTTGATGCGAGACGGTTATTCATTTAAATATGAGAATAATGGTTGTTCTATTTATATGAGTAATATCTTTTATGGTCATGCACCCTTGAAGAGTGGTCTATTTGTGTTGAATCTCGATAGTAGTGATACACATATTCATAATTTTGAAGCCAAAAGATGCAGAGTTGATAATGATAGTGCAACTTATTTGTGGCACTGCCGTTTGGGTCATACTGGTGTAAAGTGCATGAGGAAACTCCATACTGATGGACTTCTGGAATCACTTGATTATGAATCACTTGGTACTTGCGAACCATGCCTCATGGGCAAGATGACTAAAACACCGTTCTCCGGAACAATGGAGCGAGCAACATATTTATATACATACTGATGTATGTGGTCGGATGAATATTCAGGCTCACAGAGGGTATCGTTATTTTCTCACCTTCACAGATGATTTGAGCAGATATGGGTATATCTACTTAATGAAGCATAAATCTGAAACATTTGAAAAGTTCAATGAATTTCAGAGTGAAGTAGAAAATCATCATAACAAGAAAATAAAGTTTCTACGATCTGATCGTGGAGGAGAATATTTGAGTTACGCGTTTGGTCTACATTTGAAACAATGCGAAATAGTTTCGCAACTCACGCCACCCGGAACACCACAGCGTAATGGTGTATCCGTACATCGTAATCGTACTTTACTGGATATGGTGCGATCTATGATGTCTCTTACTGATTTACCGCTATCATTTTGGGGTTATGCTTTAGAGACAACTGCATTCATGGTAAATATGAAACCATCGAAATCCGTTGAGACGACGCCTTATGAACTGTGGTTTGGCAAGAAACCAAAGTTGTCGTTTCTTAAAGTTTGGGGCTGCGATGCTTATGTGAAAAAGCTTCAACCTGACAAGCTCGAACCCAAATCGGAGAAATGAGTCTTCATAGGATACCCAAAGGAGACTGTTGGGTACACCTTCTATCAACGATCCGAAGGCAAGACATTCGTTGCTAAAAATGGTTCCTTTCTAGAGAAGGAGTTTCTCTCGAAAGAAGTGAGTGGGGGGAAAGTATAACTTGATGAGGTAACTGTACCTGCTCCCTTATTGGAAAGTAGTTCATCACAGAAACCGGTTCCTGTGACACCTACACCAATTAGTGAGGAAGCTAATGATAATGATCATGAAACTTCAGATCAAGTAACTACCAAACCTTGTAGGTCAACCAGAGTAAGATCCGCACCAGAGTGGTATGGTAATCCTGTTTTGGAAGTCATGTTACTTGACCATGATGAACCTACGAACTATGAAGAAGCGATGGTGAGCCCAGATTCCGCAAAATGGCTTGAGGCCATGAAATCTAAGATGGGATCCATGTATGAGAACAAAGTATGGACTTTGGTTGACTTGCCTGATGATCGTCAAGCCATCGAGAATAAATGGATCTTCAAGAAGAAGACTGACGCTGACGGTAATGTTACTATCTACAAAGCTCGACTTGTTGCGAAAGGTTTTCGACAAGTTCAAGGAGTTGACTACGATGAGACTTTCTCACCCGTAACGATGCTTAAGTCTGTCCGAATCTTGTTAGCAATTGGCGCATTTTATGATTATGAAATTTGGCAAATGGATGTCAAAACTGCATTCCTGAATGGATTTCTGGAAAAAGAGTTGTATATGATGCATCCAGAAGGTTTTGTCGATCCAAAGGGAGCTAACAAAGTGTGCAAGCTCCAGCGATCCATTTATGGACTGGTGCAAGCCTCTCGGAGTTGCAATAAATGTTTTGATAGTGTGATCAAAGCATATGGTTTTATACAGACTTTTGGAGAAGCCTGTATTTACAAGAAAGTGAGTGGGAGCTCTGTAGCATTTCTAATATTATATGTGGATGACATATTGCTGATTGGAAATGACATAGAATTTCTCGATAGCATAAAAGGATACTTGAATAAGAGTTTTTCAATGAAAGACCTCGGAGAAGCTGCTTACATATTGGGCATCAAGATCTATAGATATAGATCAAGACGCTTAATTGGACTTTCACAAAGCACATACCTTGATAAAGTTTTGAAAAAGTTCAAAATGGATCAAGCAAAGAAAGGGTTCTTGCCTGTGTTACAAGGTGTGAAGTTGAGTAAGACTCAATGCCCGACCACTTCAGAAGATAGAGAGAAAATGAAAAGTGTTCCCTATGCTTCAGCCATAGGCTCTATCATGTATGCAATGCTGTGTACCAGATCTGATGTGTGCCTTGCTATTAGTTTAGCCGGGAGGTACCAAAGTAATCCAGGAGTGGATCACTGGACAGCGGTCAAGAACATCCTGAAATATCTGAAAAGTACTAAGGATATGTTTCTCGTTTATGGAGGTGACAAAGAGCTCATCGTAAATGGTTACGCCGATGCAAGATTTGACACTGATCCGGACGGTTCTAAATCGCAAATCGGATACGTGTTTGTATTGAATGGTGGAGCTGTCAGTTGGTGCAGTTCTAAGCAAAATGTCGTGGCGGGATCTACGTGTGAAGTGGAGTACATAGCTGCTTCGGAAGCAGCAAATGAAGGAGTCTGGATGAAGGAGTTCATATCTGATCTAGGTGTCATACCTAGTGCATCGGGTCCAATGAAAATCTTTTGTGACAATACTGGTGCAATTGCCTTGGCAAAGGAATCCAGATTTCACAAGAGAACCAAGCACATCAAGAGACGCTTCAATTCCATCCGGGATCAAGTCCAAGTGGGAGACATAGAGATATGCAAGATACCTACAGATCTGAATGTTGCAGACCCGTTGACTAAGCCTCTTCCACGAGCAAAACATGATCAGCACCAAGACTCCATGGGTGTTAGAATCATTACTGTGTAATCTAGATTATTGACTCTAGTGCAAGTGGGACACTGAAGGAAATATGCCCTGGAGGCAATAATAAAGTTATTATTTATTTCCTCATATCATGATAAATGTTTATTATTCATGCTAGAATTGTATTAACCGGAAACATAATACATGTGTGAATACATAGACAAACATAGTGTCACTAGTATGCCTCTACTTGACTAGCTCGTTGATCAAAGATGGTTGAATTTCCTAGCCATAGACATGAGTTGTCATTTGATTAACGGGATCACATCATTAGTAGAATGATGTGATTGACTTGACCCATTTTGTTAGCTTAGCACTTGATTGTTTTAGTTTACTGCTATTGCTTTCTTCCTGACTTATACATGTTCCTATGACTATGAGATTATGCAACTCACGATTACCGAAGGAACACTTTGTGTGCTACCAAACATCACAACGTAACTGGGTGATTATAAAGATGCTCTACAGGTGTCTCCGATGGTACTTGTTGAGTTGGCATAGATCAAGAATAGGATTTGTCACTCCGATTGTCGAAGAGGTATCTCTGGGCCCTCTCGGTAATTCACATCACTATAAGCCTTGTAGGCAATGCAACTAATGAGCTAGTTGCGGGATGATGCATTACAGAACGAGTAAAGAGACTTACCGGTAACGAGATTGAGCTAGGTATTGAGATACCGACGATCGAATCTCGGGCAAGTAACATACCGATGACAAAGGGAACAACGTATGTTGTTATGCGGTTTGACCGATAAAGATCTTCGTAGAATATGTAGGAACAATATGAGCATCCAGGTTACGCTGTTGGTTATTGACCGGAGACGTGTCTCGGTCATGTCTACATAGTTCTCGAACCCGTAGGGTCCGCACGCTTAAAGTTCTGTGACGATCGATATTATGAGTTTATATGTTTTGATGAACCGAAGGTAGTTTGGAGTCCCAGATATGATCGCGGACATGAGGAGGAGTCTCAAAATGGTCGAGATGTAAATATTGATATGTTGGAAGCCTACATTTGGACATCGGAAGAGTTCCGGGTGAAATCAAGATTTTACCGGAGTGCTGGAGGGGTTACCGGAACCCCCCGGGGGTTAATGGGCCTTGTTGGGCCCTAGTGGATAGAGAGAGGGGCCGGCCACGACAGGTCGCGTGCCCCTCCCCCTCTGGTCCGAAATAGACTAGAAAGGGGGGCGGCGCCCCCCTTTCCTTCTCCTTCTCCCCCTTCCTTTCCCCCTCCTAGTAGTAGGAAAGAGGGGATTCCTACTCCTACTAGGAGGAGGACTCTTCCTCCTGGTGCACCCTACAGGGTCGGCCGTCCTCCCCCCTTGCTCCTTTATATACGGGGGCAGGGGGCACCCTAGAACACACAAGTTGATCATTGATCTCTCCCAGCCGTGTGCGGTGCCCCCTCCACCATAATCCACCTCGGTCATACTGTAGCAGTGCTTAGGCGAAGCCCTGCAACGGTAGATTCATCAACATCGTCACCACGCCATCGTGCTGACGCAACTCTCCCTCAAGCTCTACTGGATCGTGAGTTCGCAGGACGTCACCGAGCTGAACGTGTGCTGAACGCGGAGGTGCCGTACGTTCGGTACTGAGGATCAGTCGATCGTGAAGACGTACGACTACATAAACTGTGTTGTCATAACACTTCCGCTTAACGGTCTACGAGGGTACGTGGATGACACTTTCCCCTCTTGTTGCTATGCAACACCATGATCTTGTGTGTGTGTGTAGGAATTTTTTTGAAATTACTACGTTCCCCAACAACACCTTTTGAGACACACACACATGAATTGGAATTTATTAGAATACTCTATGTGCTTCACTTATATCTTTTGAGCTAGATAATTTTGCTCTAGTGCTTCACTTATACCTTTAGAGCACGGTGGTGGTTTTATTTTATAGAAATTATTGATCTCTCATGCTTCACTTATATTATTCTGAGAGTCCTCTAAAACAACATGGTAATTTACTTTGGTTATAAAATTAGTCCTAATATGGTAGGCATCCAAGATGGGTATAATAAAAACTATCATAAAAAGTGCATTGAATACTATGAGAAGTTTGATACTTGATGATTGTTTTGAGATATGAAGATGGTGATATTAGAGTCATGCTAGTTGAGTAGTTGTGAATTTGAAAAATACATGTTCTAAAGTTTGTGATTCTCGTAGCATGCACGTATGGTGAACCGTTATGTGATGAAGTCGGAGCATGATTTATTTACTGATTGTCTTCCTTATGAGTGGCGGTCGGGGACGAGCGAGGTCTTTTCCTACCAATCTATGCCCCTAGGAGCATGCGTGTAGTACTTTGTTTCGATAACTAATAAATTTTTGCAATGAGTATGTGAGTTCTTTATGACTAATGTTGAGTCCATGGATTATACGCACTCTCACCCTTCCACCATTGCTAACCTTTCTAGTACCGCGCAACTTTCACCGGTACCGTTAACCCACCATATACTTTCCTCAAAACAGCCACCATACCTACCTATTATGGAATTTCCATAGCCATTCCGAGATATATTGCCATGCAACTTTCCACCGTTCTGTTTACTATGACACACTTCATCATTGTCATAGTGATTTGCATGATCATGTAGTTGACATCATATTTGTGGCAAAGCCACCATTCATAATTCTGTCATACATGTCACTCATGAGTCATTGCATATCCCAGTACACCGCCGGAGGCATTCACATAGAGTCATATTTTGTTCTAAGAATTGAGTTGTAATTCTTGAGTTGTAAGTAAATAAAGTGTGATGATCGTCATTATTAGAGCAGCATTGTCCCAAGTGAGGAAAGGATGATGGAGACTAAGATTCCCCCACAAGTCGGGATGAGACTCCGGACGAAAAGAAAGAAAGAAAAAAAAGAGGCCATAAAAGAAAAAAAAGGGAAGAAAGCCCAAATAAAAAATAAAAAAATGAAAAAATGAGAGAAAAAGAGAGAAGGGACAATGTTACTATCCTTTTTCCACACTTGTGCTTCAAAGTAGCACCATTAACTTGGCTTGTATATTCCAATGATGGACTTCCTCAAAATGCCCTAGGTCTTCGTGAGAAAGCGATTTGGATGCACACCCACTTAGTTTCTTTTTGAGCTTTCATACACTTATAGCTCTAGTGCATCTGTTGCATGGCAATCCCTACTCACTCACATTGATATCTATTGATGGGCATCTCCATAGCTCATTGATACGCCTAGTTGATGTGAGACTATCTTCTCCTTTTTGTCTTCTCCACATTCACCATCCTATTCCACATATAGTGCTATGTCCATGGCTCACGCTCATGTATTGCGTGAAGATTGAAAAAGTTTGAGAACATCAAAAGTATGAAACAATTGCTTGGCTTGTCATCGGGGTTGTGCATGATTTAAATACTTTGTGTGGTGAAGATAGAGCATAGCCAGACTATATGATTTTGAAGGGATAACTTTCTTTGGCCATGTTATTTTGAGAAGACATAATTGCTTTGTTAGTATGCTTGAAGTATTATTATTTTTATGTCAATATTAAACTTTTGTCTTGAATCTTTCAGATCTGAACATTCATGCCACAATAAAGAAAATTACATCAAGAATTATGCTAGGTAGCATTCCACATCAAAAATTCTGTTTTTATCATTTACCTACTCGAGGACGAGCAGGAATTAAGCTTGGGGATGCTTGATACATCTCCAACGTATCTATAATTTTTGATTGTTCCATGCTATTATATTATCTGTTTTCGATGTTAACGGGATTATTTATACACTTTTATATTATTTTTGGGACTAACCTACTAACCCAAGGCCCAGTGCAAATTGCTGTTTTTTTGCCTATTTCAGTGTTCCGCAGAAAAGGAATCCAAACGGAATAAAACCTTCGGGAGAGTTATTTTTGGAACAAACGTGATCTAGGGAACTTGGAGTGGACATCAAACAACCAACGAGAAGTCCACGAGGCTGGGGGCGCGCCTACCCCCCTGGGCGCGCCCTCCCCCCTCGTGGCTCCACCGACCTACTTCTTCCTCCTATATATATTCATATACCCCGAAAACATCCAGGAGCACCATGAAACCCTATTTCCACCACCGCAACCTTCTGTACCCAAGAGATCCCATCTTGGGGCCTTTTCCGGAGCTCCGCTGGAGGGGGAATCGATCACGGAGGGCCTCTACATCAACTCTATGGACCCTCCGATGATGTGTGAGTAGTTTACCTCAGACCTTCGGGTCCATAGTTATTAGCTAGATAGCTTCTTCTCTCTCTTTGGATCTCAATACAATGTTCTCCTCGATCTTCTTGGCGATCTATTTGATGTAACTGTTTTTGCGGTGTGTTTGTTGAGATTCGATGAATTGTGGGTTTATGATCAAGTTTATCTATGAACAATATTTGATTCTTCTCCAAAATCTTTTATGTATGATTGGTTATCTTTGCAAGCCTCTTCGAATTATCAGTTTGGTTTGTCCTACTAGATTGATCTTTCTTGCAATGGGAGAAGTGCTTAGCTTTGGGTTCAATCTTGCGGTGTCCTTTCCCAGTGACAGCAGGGGCAGCAAGGCACGTATTGTATTGTTGCCATCAAGGATAAAAGGATGGGTTTTATATCATATTGCTTGAGTTTATCCCTCTACATCATGTCATCTTGCCTAATGGATTACTCTGTTCTTATGAACTTAATACTCTAGATGCATGCTGGATAGCGGTCAATGTGTGGAGTAATAATAGTAGATGCATAATCGTTTCGGTCTACTTGTCGCGGACATGATGCCTATATCCACGATCATGCCTAGATATTCTCATAATTATGCACTTTTCTATCAATTACTCGATAGTAATTTGTTCACCCACCGTAATACTTATGCTATCTTGAGAGAAGCCACTAGTGAAACCTATGGCCCCTGGGTCTATCTTTTATCATATAAGTTTCCCCTCTATTTTATTTTGCAATCTTTACTTTCAATATATATCATAAAAATACCAAAAATAGTTATCTTATTATTATTATCTCTATCAGATCTCACTCTCGTAATTGACCGTGAAGGGATTGACAACCCCTTTATCGCGTTGGTTGCGAGATTCTTATTTGTTTGTGTAGGTGCAAGGGACTTGCGTGTAGTCTCCTACTGGATTGATACCTTGGTTCTCAAAAACTGAGGGAAATACTTACACTACTTTGCTGCATCACCCTTTCCTCTTCAAGGGAAAACCAATGCAGTGCTCAAGAGGTAGCAGGCCCCAGCTCCTACAATCGGCATGGGTCCGCCGCGCTCTCCACAGTCTTCTGTGAGTGGTCGTTCACTCCCCTACTTCCACCGGTCTGTTCTTGGAGCCAGATATGCAGTCGTCCCACCATGCCTCTTCCCAACATCCAGCTTCTCCGCCTCATGTCCTGCTGTGTGGAGAGGGATCTAGCTATGCTCCATCCCTTCACTACAAAGAAATACACTTCCATGATGATACATGTTTGTCGCAGTAGGTCATGTTTTCTCCCATGAATGTACATCTAAGATGATTTTATGACAGAATCAAGATAGTCATACCTGTGCTGTCGTAGAAGTGTTCCATGACATTACCAAAATTATCATCACGGAAGTGTCCACTTCCATGACGATAAATCGTGCATCATGGAAGTGCTTTCGTCAAGGGTAACCGACATGTGGCATCCACCATAACGGGTCATTGTTAAGCTATCGAGTTCCGTTTGGATCGGATAACCTATTAACAGCCCCGACCAATGGGGATTTTCCATGTGTAAAATTATCATTGGCTATAGCAACCACGTGTCAGCACCCGAAAAGGACAGGTGTCAACCGTTCATGTCTACTACGCAACTTTATTCTTGTAGACACGTGTTGGGCCTCCAAGCGCATAGTTTTGTAGGACAATAGCAATTTTCCCTCAAGTGGATGACCTAAGGTTTATCAATCCATGAGAGGTGTAGGATGAAGATGGTCGCTCTCAAATGACCCTGCAACCAAATACAAGAAATCTCTTGTGTCCCCAACACACCCAATACAATGGCAAATTGTATAGGTGCACTAGTTTGGCGAAGAGATGGTGATAAAATTGTAATATTGATGGTATAAATATATTATTATAATCTGAATAAATAAAACAACAAGGTAGCAAATAGTAAACGGGCAAAAAATGGTATTGCAATGCTTGAAAATGAGGCCTAGGGTCCGTACTTTCACTAGTGCAACCTCTCAACAATGCTAATATAATTGGATCATATAACCACCCCTCAAAGTGCGATGAAGAATCACTCCAAAGTTCCTATCTAGCAGAGAACATAAGAATAAATTGTTTCTAGTGTACGAAACCACCTCAAAGCTATTCTCCCCATTCAATCTATTCAAGAGTTCATACTAAAATAACACAAAGCTATTCTTTTTGTTCGATCTATCCTAGAGTTTGTACTAAAATAACACCAAAGCAAATTCATATTCATAATACTCAACCCAACACAAAGAAGTTCAAAGAGTGCCCCAAGATTTCTACCGGAGAAACAAAGACAAGAACGTGCATCAACCCCTATGCATAGACTACCCCAATGTCACCTCGGGAATCCGCGAGTTGAGTGCCAAAACATATATCAATTGAATAAATATGATACCCCATTGTCACTATGAGTATTCTATTGCAAGACATATATCAAGTGTTCTCAAATCCATAAAAGTATTCAATCCGATAACAATGAAATCTCAAAGGGAAAAACTCAATTCATCATAAGATAGAGAAGGGAAAACACCATATGATCCGACTATATTAACAAAGCCCGCGATGCACCAAGATCGTGACATCTCAAGAACATGAGAGAGAGAGAGATTAAACACATAGCTACTGGTACAAACCCTCAGCCCCGAGGGTGGAATACTCCCTCCTCATCGTGGTGGCCGCCGGGATGATGAAGATGGCCACCGGAGATGATTCCCCCCTCCGGCAGGGTGCCGAAAAGGGTCTAGATTGGTTTTCGGTGGTTATAGAGGCCTGTGGCGGTAGAACTTCTGATCTAGGTTAACTTCTAATGGTTTCTCTATTTATAGGATTTTTGGTGTTGATTTCACGCTAAGATGGGCCTCGAGGTGAGCACAACCCACCGGGGCAAGCCAGGCCCACTAGGCGTGCCCTAGTGGGTTGTGCCCTCCTCGTGGCTCTTCTGGCCCTCCCACGAAGCTTCTGGGGTCTCTTTTGTTCCAAAAAAGCGTCAAAAAGTTTCAGCTCATTTGGAGAACTTTCATTTCTACACAAAAAACAAGACCACGATAGTTCTGTTGAAACCAGCGTCAGTTAGTTCCATGCAAATCATACCAAAACCATATAAAATTGTTGTAAACATGGCATGAATACTTCATAAATTATAGATATGTTGGAGACGTATCAGCATCCCCAAGCTTAATTCCTACTCGTCCCCGAGTAGGTAAATGATAAAAGAAATAATTTATGAAGTGTGAATGTTAGCAAAGTGCATAAGTTTGATCAATGATAATTTCAATCACTTTTCCTAGCATCATAACAGCAACTCTTTCTCATAAAACTTATCATGATAAAGTACCAATTTAAATCGGAATTTTTGTTGTGGAATGCTACCTATCATATTATCTCATTTTCTTTTCTTTATAGCCTGGACATTTGGACTTCTATATGATTCGAAGCAATAGTCTAGTTTTGACATGAGACTTAAATACTCAAGCATATCAACAAGCTACCATGTCTTTCAAAATATCAACGCTAAAATAAGTTATCCCTAGCCCATCATGCTCAATCATTGATCCATTCTTGAAACACACTCGCATATTAACTACACCGAATGCTCAAGTACGATCATAGTGCCCCCTAGTTGGTGCTTTATAAGAGAAGATGGAGACTCAAATTAAAAATAAAAATTGCATAAAGTAAAAGAAAGGCCCTTCACGGAGGGAAGTAGGGATTTGTAGAGGTGCTAGAGCTCAAAGCGAAAATTGAGAGATAAAAACATTTTGAGAGGCATACTTTACCCACCAACGAAAACGACTTAGAGCTCCCAACACTTTCCATGCTAGATATATCATAGGCGGTTCCCAAACAGAAAATAAAGTTTATTCCTTTTCCACCATACTTTCACTTTCCATGGCTAACCGTTTCCACGGGTGCCCTCCATACCAACACTTTCCAAGGAATTTATTATTTGAGAACATAAAGTAAATTCATTTTTCATTTCGGGACTGGGAATCCCTAATACCTTTGCCTTACTCTCGTGCAACGACAAGTGAATAAACACTCATCCTGAGAATAACACATCTAGCATGGAAAATATATTTTTTGACAGAAAGACTGTAAGGAAATCCCTTACAGTATAATTGGTGCAATAAACCCAAATTGCAAGTACCATGCCTTGAACCTGGGTGGGTGGGAAGGCATCAGCCCCTTCCCACCACTAGGCTATGCCTTAGTCTGCTAGCATGGAAAATATTGGCCACCCCTCATCACCTCGCGAGCGGTACAATCACACAAAAGAGAAATTTATTTTGAAAATTAGAGATGGCACCTATAAATTTGCTTAGAACGGCAAAAGAATACCGCATATAGGTAGGTATAGTGGACTCATGTGGCAAAACTGGTTTAAAGGATTTTGGATGCACAAGTAGTGATCATACTTAGTGCAAAACGAGTGCTAGCAAAAGATTGAGAAGCGGCCAACCAAGAAATGAATAATCTCATAAGCGAGCATTGAGCATAATTAACACCGAATAATGCACCACAAGTAGGATGTAATGTCATTGCACAACTATTGACTTTTGTGCTTGCATATGGAATCACAAACCTTAACACCAATATTCTTACTAAAGCATAATTACTCCACATATCACATCATCATATCTCAAAACTATTACAAGGAATCAAGTTTATTTTGCCCAGTGATCTTCATGAATGTTTTTATTATACCCTTCTTGGATATCTATCACTTTGGGACTAATTTTCATGTGTTGCTTTTGATAAGCTCAAACAAATTTGAGTGAAGATCAAGAGCATAATATTTCTTTCTCTCAAATTAATTTAAGTGAAGCAAGAGAGAATTTCTTCAAAAATACTAAAGCACACCATGCTCAAAAAGATATAAGTGAAGCACTAGAGCAATTCCATAGAAAAGAGCTTCGTTGACGGGATGTGCGTGTTGCTTACCTAGCCTCCTTGGCAATTATTTGAGGACTCTATTTTATTTAAAAACATTCAGATCTAAGTACTTTATTAAAAAAGCAAGAAAAAACAAAATAAAATGACATTCTAAGAATATCACACATCATGTGAAGAAGCAAAAACTTAGGCTCAACCGATACTAACTGATAATTGTTGAAGAAGAAAGGTGGGATGCCTACCGGGGCTTCCCCAAGCTTAGATGCTTGAGACTTCTTGAAATATTATCTTGGGATGCCTTGGGCATCCCCAAGCTTGAGATTTCGTGTCTCCTTAATTCCTTTTATTTCACGGTTTCCCCAAATCTTAAAAACTTCATCCACACAAAACTCAACAAGAACTCATGAGATAAGTTAGTATAAACTAATGCAAAAACCTTATCATTATCTACTATAGAAAATCACTAAAATTATTATTCAACATTGCATACTTAATGCCTCTGCATATTTAATACTCCTATCCTCAAATAGAATCATTAAACAAGCAAACATAACAGCAATCTGCCAAAACAGTACAGTCTGTAAAGAATGCAAGAGTATCAATATCTATTCAAATCCAAAAATTATGAAAATTTTACCACACTATAGAAAATTTATCAGATCTTATTTTGCAAAAAGTTTTAACATTTTATCATATTCTGACTTTTCTAGGTAATTTTTGCAACAACGGTAAACTTTTTGTTTTCAAACAGCAACATGTATACTTGCAAAATAAGCATGGCAAAGGCTATCATTGCCACTTTTATTGAAATAAAAGATGCAAAACATTATTATAAATAACAGAAAGAAAATCCTAACAAAATAAAATGATGCTCCAAGTAAAACTCATAGCAATTGACGAATGAAGACATAGCTCCAAGTGAGGTTACAGATAATGTTGAAGACGAAAGAGGGGATGCCTTCCGGGGCATCCCTAAGCTTAGTTGCTTGGATCTTACTTTAATATTACCTTGGGGTGCCTTGGGCATCCCCAAGCTTAGGGTCTTATAACTCCTTATTCTCCTCGTATTGACATCTCACCCAAAACTTGAAAACTTCAATCACACAAAACTTAACGTAACTTTGTGAGATAGGTTAGTATGATAAAGAGCAAACCATTTCACTTTTGGTACTATCAAAGACAAGATTCATAATTATTCTCACACAATACCTACTGTAGCATATCATTTCCACAATTTATATTGAGCAATATAAGCCATGGAAACTAGAAAACAAGCAAACTATGCATTGAAAACAGATTCTGTCAAAAACAGAACAGTCTGTAGTAATTTGTACTCCAACCATACTTCTGCTACTCCAAAAATTCTGAAAAATTAGGGAATCCTGGGTAATTTGTCTATTGATCTTCTGCAAAAAGAATCATCATTTTATCACGCTTCTGTTAAATATGAGAATTGTTTTCCTGAGCACAAAAGTTTCTGTTTTCCAGCAAGATCAAATCAACTATCACCGTAAACCATCCCAAAGGTATTACTTGGCATTTTATTGAAACGAAAGCAATAAAACAAGCGCTTTTCTTTATTGTCTGTTAGCTAGGCATGATGATTTCAATGATGCTCACATAAAGATAAGAATGAAACATAAAGAGAGCATCATGAATCACATGGCAAACACATTTAAGTCTAACCCACTTCCTACGCATAGGGATTTTGTGAGAAAACAATTTATGGGAGCAAGAATCAACTAGCATAGGAAGGCAAAACAAGTGCAACTTCAAAACTTTCAACATAAAGAGAGGAAACTTGATATTATTGAGATGTGTAGAAGCATAAGTTCCTCTCTCATAGTAATTTTCATTAGCATCATGAATGAATTTAAGAATATAACTATCACATAAAAGCATTATTTTCATGATCTACAAACACAGAAAAATTATTACTCTCCATATAAGCAAAATTATTCTCATGAATAGTAGTGGGAGCAAACTCAACAAAATAACTATCATGTGATTGAAAATTAAAATCATGATGATAAGTTTCATGGTTTTCATTATTATTTATAGCATACATGTCATCACCATAATCAAACTTTGTTATCATAGTCAATTGAAGCCTCATCCAAAATGGTGGATTCATCACTAAATAAAGTCATGACCTCTCCAAATCCACTTTCATCATTATAATCATCATAAATAGGAGGCATGCAATCATTATAATAAATTTGCACATCAAATCTTGGGGGACTAAAAATATTATCTTCATCAAATATAGCATCCCCAAGATTATGGCTTTACATATCATTAGCATCATGGATATTCCAAGAATTCATACTAACAACATTGCAATCATGCCCATCATTTATACCAAATATTCTATTGAATTCTTCTTCTATCAATTGAGCATAATTTTCCTTTCCACCATTTTTATGAAATACATTATAAAGATGATCAATAATATGATGCAACCTCAATTCCATTTTTGTAGTTTTTCTTTTATAAACCAAACTAGTGATAAAACAAGAAACTAAGAGATTAGATTGCAAGATCTAAAGATATACCTTCATGCACTCACCTCCCCGGCAACGGCGCCAGAAAAGAGCTTGATGTCTACTATGCAACTTTATTCTTGTAGACACGTGTTGGGCCTCCAAGCGCAGAGTTTTGTAGGACAGTAGCAATTTTCCCTCAAGTGGATGACCTAAGGTTTATCAATCCGTGAGAGGTGTAGGATGAAGATGGTCTCTCTCAAACGACCTTGCAACCAAATACAAGAAATCTCTTGTGTGCCCAACACACCCAATACAATGGTAAATTGTATATGTGCACTAGTTCGGCGAAGAGATGGTGATAAAAGTGTAATATTGATGGTATAAATATATTTTTATAATCTGAATAAATTAAAAAAGCAAGGTAGCAAATAGTAAATGGGCACAAAAAACGGTATTGCGATGCTTGAAAATGAGGCCTAGGGTCCGTACTTTCACTAGTGCAACCTCTCAACAATGCTAATATAATTGGATCATATAACCACCCCTCAAAGTGCGATGAAGAATCACTCCAAAGTTCCTATCTAGAAGAGAACATAAGAACAAATTGTTTGTAGGGTACGAGACCACCTCAAAGCTATTCTTTCCGTTCAATCTATTCAAGAGTTCGTACTAAAATAACAAAAATCTATTCTTTCCGTTTGATCTATCCTAGAGTTCGTACTAAAATAACACCAAAGCAAATTCATATTCATAATACTCAATCCAACACAAAGAACTTCAAAGAGTGCCCCAAGATTTATACCGGAGAAACAAGGACAAGAACATGCATCAACCCTATGCATAGATTACCCCAATGTCACCTCGGGAATCCGTGAGTTGAGTGCCAAAACATATATCACGTGAATCAATACGATACCCCATTGTCACCACGAATATTCAAATGCAAGACATATATCAAGTGTTCTCAAATCCATAAAAGTATTCAATCTGATAACAACGAAATCTCAAAGGGAAAAACTCAATTCATTATAAGATAGAGAAGGGAAAACACGATATGATCTGACTATATTAACAAAGCCTGCAATACATCAAGATCGTGACATCTCAAGAACACGAGAGAGAGATTAAACACATAGCTACTAGTACAAACCCTCAACCCCGAGGGTGGACTACTTCCTCCTCATCGTGGTGTCCGCCAGGATAATGAAGATGGCCACTAGAGATGATTCCCCCCTCTGACAAGGTGCCGGAAAGGGTCTAGATTGGTTTTCGTTGGCTACAGAGGCCTGTGGCGGCAGAACTTATGATCTAGGTTAACTTATGATGGTTTCTCTATTTATAGGATTTTTGGGCGTTGGTTTCACGCTAAGATGGGCCTCGAGGTGAGCACAACCCACTGGGGCAAGCCAGGCCCACCAGGTGCGCCCTGGTGGGTTGTGCCCTCCTTGTAGCTCTTCTGGCCCTCCCACGAAGCTTCGAGGGTCTATTTTGTTCCAAAAAATCATCAAAAAGTTTTGGCTCATTTGGAGAACTTTCATTTTTGCACAAAAACAACACCACGGTAGTTCTGCTGAAACCAGCGTCAGTCCGGGTTAGTTCCATGCAAATCATACCAAAACCATATAAAATTATTGTAAACATGGCATGAATACTTCATAAATTATAAATATGTTGGAGACGTATCAACCGCCCAATGGACAGGAGGCGCCTATGATATGTCGACACGTGGCAAGGCCCAATAGCGGCCCATTTAGGTTAAAAAGGCTGGCAACCAAGAAAAATTAGCGGGCTGGCCCATTAATGGCCTTCTTGCAGATGGCCCATTTGCAGTTCAGGCCCGTACGACTATTGTCAAATCGGCCTATCAACGGCCCGTTCTAAACTTGTCATCGTCACCTGCCTTGCTCCACTGCTCCAGCTCCCCATGTGGCTGTGTGTGGATCTTGTTCTACTTTCGCCGGCTGATACGTACATTTTGCATCATGCTTTTATATCGATATTTATTGCATTATGGGCCGTTATTACACATTATGTCACAATACTTATGCATTTTCTCTCTTATTTTACAAGGTTTACATGAAGAGGGAGAATGCCGGCAGCAGGAATTTTGGGCTGGAAAAGGAGCAAATATTAGAGACCTATTCTGCACAACCCCAAAAGTCCTGAAACTCCACAAAAGTCAGTTTTGGAATATATATAAAAAATATTGGGCGAAGAAAGCACCTGAGGGGGGCCACCCACCATCCATGAGGGTGGGGGCACGCCCTACCCCCCTGGGCGCGCCCCCTGTCTCGTGGGCCCCCTGGGAGGCCTCCGGTGCCCATCTTTTGCTATATGAAGTCTTTCGCCCTAGAAAAAACAAGGAGGCTTTCAGGACAAAGCGCCACCGTCTCAAGGCGGAACCTTGGTGGAACCAATCTAGGGCTCCAGCGGAGCTGTTCTGTCGGGGAAACATCCCTCCGGGAGGGGGAAATCATCACCATCGTCATCACCATCAATCCTCTCATCGGGAGGGGGTCAATCTCCATCAACATCTTCACCAGCATCATCTCCTCTCAAACCCTAGTTCATCGCTTGTATCCGATCTTTGTCTCAAAACCTCAGATTGGTACTTGTGGGTTGCTAGTAGCGTTGATTACTCCTTGTAGTTGATGCTAGTTGGTTTATTCGGTGAAAGATCATATGTTCAGATCATTTATGCATATTAATACCCCTATGATTATGAACATGAATATGATTTGTGAGTAGTTACGTTTGTTCCTGAGGACATGGGAGAAGTCTTGCTATAAGTAGTCATGTGAATTTGGTACGTTTGATATTTTGATGAGATGTATGTTGTCTTTCCTCTAGTGGTGTTATGTGAACGTGGACTAAATGACACTTCACCATTGTTTGGGCCTAGGGGAAGGCATGGGGAAGAATAAGTAGATGATGGGTTGCTAGAGTGACAGAAGCTTAAACCCTAGTTTATGCGTTGCTTCGTAAGGGGCTGATTTGGATCCACATGTTTCATGCTATGGTTAGGTTTATATTAATACTTCTTTTGTAGTTGCGGATGCTTGCAAGAGGGGTTAATCATAAGTGGGATGCTTGTCCAAGAAAGGGCAGTACCCAAGCACCGGTCCACCCACATATCAAATTATCAAAGTAACGAACGTGAATCATATGAGCATGATGAAAACTAGCTTGACGATAATTCCCATGTGTCCTCGGGAGCGCTTTCATTTATATAAGAGTTTTTCCAGGCTTGTCCTTTTCTAAAAAAAGGATTGGGCCACCTTGCTGCACCTTGTTTACTTTTGTTACTTGTTACCCATTACGAATTACCTTATCACAAAACTATCTGTTACCGACAATTTCAGTGCTTGCAGAGAATACCTTACTGAAAACTGCTTGTCATTTCCTTCTGCTCCTCGTTGGGTTCGACACTCTTACTTATCAAAAGGACTATGATAGATCCCCTATACTTGTGGGTCATCAATACTCTTTTCTGGCGTCATTGCCGGGGAGTGAAGCGCCTTTGGTAAGGAAAATTTTATATAGTGTGCTGAAATTTACTGTCACTGGTTACTATGGAAAGTAATCCTTTGAGGGGCTTGTTCGGAGTATCTTCACCCTGACCAGTAGAGCAAAGATTTGCTCCTCAACCTACTGAACCTACTGAAAATGTTTACTTTGAAATTCCTTCGGGTATAATAGAAAAACTGCTAGCTAATCCTTTTACAGGAGATGGAACATTACATCCCAATTTGCACTTAATCTATGTGGATGAAGTTTGTGTATTATTTAAGCTTGCAGGTATGCCTGAGGATGTTATCAAGAAGAAGGTATTCCCTTTATATTTAAAGGGAAAGGCATTGACATGGTTTATGCTATGCGATGATATTGGATCTTGGAACTACAACCGATTGAAATTGGAATTTCATCAGAAGTTTTATCATATGCATCTGGTTCATCGTGATCGTAATTATATATATAACTTTTGGCCTCGCGAAGGAGAAAGCATCGCTCAAGCTTGGGGGAGGCTTAAGTCAATGTTATATTCATGCCCCAATCACGAGCTCTCAAGAGAAACTATTATTCAAAAAATTTATGCTCGACTTTCTCTCAATAATCGCTCCATGCTCGATACTTCTTGTACTGGTTCTTTTATGATGAAGACTATTGAATTCAGATGGGATTTATTGGAAAGAATTAAACGCAACTCTGAAGATTGGGAACTCGATGAAGGTATGGAGTCAGATATAACACCTAAGTTTGATTGTGTTAAATCTTTTATCGATACTGATGTTTTTCGTGAATTTAGCACTAAATATGGACTTGACTCTGAGATAGTAGCTTCTTTCTGTGAATCATTTGCTACTCATGTTGATCTCCCTAAGGATAAGTGGTTTAAATATCATCCTCCCATTGAAGTAAAAGTAGTTGAACCTATGAAAGTTGAAGAAAAGACTATCACTTATAATGTTGATCCTATTGTTCCTACCGCTTATATTGAGAAACCACCCTTCCCTGTTAGAATAAAGGATCATGCTAAAGCTTCAACTGTGGTCAACAAAAGTAATATTAGAACACCCAAACCCTCTGAGCAAATTAAAGTTGAACCCAGTATTGCTATGGCTAAAGATCTCTTGGTCGATAATATTGATGGGCATGTTATTTACTTTTGTGATGAAGCTGCTAGAATTGCTAAACCCGATACTAAAGATAAACATAGACCTGTTGTAGGCATGCATGTTATTTCTATTAAAATAGGAGATCACTGTTATCATGTCTTATGTGATATGCGTGCTAGTGTCAGTGCAATACCTTATACCTTATATAAAGAAATTATGCATGATATTGCACCCGCTGAGATAGAAGATATTGATGTTACTATTAAGCTTGCCAATAGAGATACTATCTCACCGGTTAGGATTTTTAGAGATGTTGAAGTCTTGTGTGGGAAAATTAAATATCCTACTAATTTTCTTGTTCTTTCTTCCCCACAAGATAACTTTTGTCCCATTATATTTGGTAGACCCTTCTTGAATACTGTTAATGCTAAGATAGACTGCAAAAAGGATATTGTTTCTGTTGGTTTAGGGGATATGTCTCATGATTTTAATTTTGCTAAATTTCGTAGACAACCCCATGATAAAGAATTGCCTAGTAAATATGAAATTATTGGTCTTGCTTCTATTGCAGTGCCTCCTAATGATCCTTTAGAACAATATTTGTTAGACCATGAAAATGATATGTTTATGAATGAAAGAAGGGAAATAGATGAAGTTTTCTTTAAATAGGGACCTATTTTGAAACATAACTTGACTGTTGAAATTCTAGGGTATCCTCCTCCACCCAAGGGTGACCCCGTGTTTGAGCTTAAACCATTACCTGATACACTTAAATATGCTTATCTTCATGAAAAGAAGATATATCCTGTTATTATTAGTGCTAACCTTTTAGAGCAGGAAGAAGAGAAATTATTGAAAACTCTGAAGAAGCACCTTGCTGCTATTGGATATACTCTTGATGATCTCAAGGGCATTAGTCCCACTCTATGCCAGCACAAAATAAAATTGGAGAAGGACGCTAAACCTGTTGTTGATCACCAACGACGGTTAAATCCTAAGATGGAAGAAGTGGTAAGAAACGAAATACTAAAGCTTCTGGAGGCAGGTATAATTTATCCCGTTGCTGATAGTCAGTGGGTAAGTCCTGTCCATTGTCTCCCTAAGAAGGGAGGCATTACTGTTGTTCCTAATGATAAAGATGAATTGATCCCACAAAAAATTATTACAGTTTATAGAATGCTAATTGACTTTCGCAAATTAAATAAAGCTACTAAAAAGGATCATTACCCTTTACCTTTTATTGATCAAATGCTAGAAAGATTCCCTAAACATACACATTTTTGCTTTCTAGACGGTTATTCTGGTTTCTCTCAAATACCTGTTTCAAAAGAGGATCAAGAAAAGACCACCTTTACTTGCCCTTTCGGTACCTTTGCTTATAGACGTATGCCTTTTGGTTTATGCAATGCACCTGCTACCTTTCAAAGATGTATGACTGCTATATTCTCTGACTTCTGTAAAAAGATTGTTGAGGTTTTCATGGATGATTTCTTCGTATATGGAACTTCTTTTGATGATTGCTTAAGCAACCTTGATTGAGTTTTGCAGAGATGTGAAGAAACTAATCTTGTCTTGAATTGGGAGAAGTGCCACTTTATGGTTAATGAAGGTATTTTCTTGGGGCATAAAATTTCTGAAAGAGGTATTAAAGTTGATAAAGCTAAAGTTGATGCTATTGAAAAGATGCCGTGTCCTAAGGACATTAAAGGTATAAGAAGTTTCCTTGGTCATGCTGGTTTTTGTAGGAGGTTCATTGAGGACTTCTCAAAAATTTCTAGGCCTCTGACTAATCTCTTACAAAAATATGTTCCTTTTGTCTTTGATGATGATTGTGTAGAAGCATTCGAAATACTTAAGAAAGCCTTGATTTCTGCACCTATTGTTCAGCCACCCGATTGGAATTTACCCTTTGAAATTATGTGTGATGCTAGTGATTATGCTATAGGTGCTGTGCTAGGACAAAGAGTTGATAAGATATTAAATGTTATCCAATATGCTAGTAAAACTCTAGACAGTGCCCAGAGAAATTATGCCACTATTGAAAAGGAATTTTTAGCAGTTGTATTTGCTTGTGATAAGTTCAGACCTTACATTGTTGATTCTAAAGTAACTGTTCACACCGATCATGCTGCTATTAAATATCTTATGGAAAAGAAAGATGCTAAACCTAGACTTATTAGATGGGTTCTCCTACTACAAGAATTTGATTTGCATATTATAGATAGAAAGGGAGCTGAGAACCCCGTTGCAGACAACTTATCTAGGTTAGAGAATGTTCTTGATGAGCCACTACCTATTGATGATAGCTTTCCTGATGAACAATTAGCTGTGATAAATGCTTCCCGTACTGCTCCATGGTATGCTGATTATGCTAATTGCATTGTTGCTAAATTTATACCACCTAGTTTCACATACCAGCAAAAGAATTTTTTTTCTATGATTTAAGACATTACTTCTGGGATGACCCACACCTTTATAAAGAAGGAGTAGATGGTGTTATTAGACGTTGTGTACTTGAGCATGAACAGGAACAGATCCTACGCAAGTGTCACTCCGAGGCTTATGGAGGACACCACGCTGGAGATAGAACTGCACATAAGGTATTGCAATCCGGTTTTTATTGGCCTACTCTCTTCAAAGATGCCCGTAAGTTTGTCTTGTCTTGTGATGAATGTCAAAGAATTAGTAATATTAGTAGACGTCAAGAAATGCCTATGAACTATTCACTTGTTATTGAACCATTTGATGTTCGGGGCTTTGATTATATGGGACCATTTCCTTCCTCTAATGGGTATACACATATTTTAGTTGCTGTTAATTACGTTACTAAGTGGGTAGAAGCTATTCCAACTAGTAGTGCTGATCATAACACCTCTATTAAGATGCTTAAAGAAGTTATTTTTCCGAGGTTTGGAATCCCTAGATACTTAATGACTGATGGTGGTTCACATTGTATTCATGGCGCTTTTCGTAAAATGCTTGCTAAGTATGATGTTAATCATAGAATTGCATCTCCATACCACCCACAGTCTAGTGGTCAAGTAGAACTGAGTAATAGAGAAATTAAATTAATTTTGAAAAAGACTGTTAATAGATCTAGAAAGAATTGGTCCAAGAAACTTGATGATGCATTATGGGCCTATAGAATTGCATATAAGAATCCTATGGGTATGTCTCCGTATAAAATGGTTTATGGAAAAGCATCTCACTTACCTCTCGAACTAGAACATAAGGCATATTGGGCCATTAAAGAGCTCAATTATGATTTCAAACTTGCCAGTGAGAAGAGACTATTTGACATTAGCTCACTTGATGAGTGGAGAACCCAGGCCTATGAGAATGCCAAACTGTTCAAAGAAAAAGTTAAAAGATGGCATGACAGAAGGATACAAAAACGTGAGTTTAATGTAGGTGATTATGTTTTGCTGTACAACTCTTGTTTAAGATTTTTTGCAGGAAAACTCCCGATGAGGACATGACTACCTTGGATACGACCAAAAATATTGCATACACACATATTTGTCAGGTGATTTCTAGTGCAAACTATTCAATAATCTATTTATGTTATCCAGAATAAAAATACTTCACACACTTTTGTGTTTTGTCTAATTGCAGGTGTATGGGACATTTGTACAATCCACATACGAAGATAAGGGAAAATGAGAAGTTTAGGTTCTGTTCAAAAAGTCCTCTCATGTCACTTTTGGGCCAAGAGAAGATAGAGTCCAAGTCTCTCACATTCTGGATTCAGATTCGGAATGCACAAACATACTTGACTCAAAACATCAACATCTTTTTCATACGGACTTCGAATTGGGTGATTCTTTTTTTATTGGAAAGTAGATTTCGTTCTCTTTCCAACCCATTTGGAATCACCTTCAAATTCGTCCGGAGCATTGAGATATCGACGAAACAATCTGACATTGCATCAGAATCCGATTCAAACAACAAGTCCAAAGGTGTTGCACCACCTCCACTTGGGCCTATGAGCCTTGTACGACCTAGGGTTAGTTTTAGGGTGCCTTGGGACATCCTTCCACCTCCTTGGCCGCCACCCCTTGCTCCTATATAAGTAGATCCATCTAGTAGCTTTTTCCTTGAGATTTGTTTAGTTAAAAGTTAGCCATTGCAACTTCGTGTACTTCGTTTGTGTCCAACGACCAGACCAAGACCGCTTACGGATCCCCACCATTATCAATGCTTCATATATATTCGCAATATTCAGATTGCTTTATCATATTCTTGCTCATTCTTTGATTGCTTGCAGGAATAGACCTTCGTGGTCAGGCTGACCGTGCTTCCGTCATTGTTAGTAACCTCAGGAGATTGGTTTAGCGATTGCTAAGGTGCAACGTCGTGCACGTTTGTAGTCGGATCGTCAAAGTCGACTCCACCAAATCGATAGTTATCATCTCATCGAAAGATTGGGACACCCTTGCCTCTATCAAGTGGTATCAGTTTTTAGGTTGCTCGGTGAGAATTTCCAGTTTTTCCTAGATTAGATTTATTTTCTTACCTATTGTCTAAGAAAAGGCCACAAAAAAAGTTAGATCTATTCATCCTTTGTCCAAGCCAGTCTGAGCCTTTGCAATTTTCTTTTCATTGCTTGCATAGTTGAATTATCGGTTGCATCGTCGTGTCGAGTTGCTGGTCTTAGTGTCTAGTTCGTTTAGAGTTTCGAGTTCTGTTCACATTAGTCACGCCGCTGCTGCATCGTTATTCCATCCTCTGTCCACCACCCATCCATCAATTTTCAATACGTGCTACCCGTTGTTCATTGTCACAATCATGGTTGAGGTCGTTCACATCTTCGCTAGATCCAATCTGTATCTTATCTAATTTGTCTTGGAAAGAGGGAGAGAGAAAAAAGGCAGAGAAAAAAAAGAAAGAAAAAATCAGAGAAAAAAAGGAGAGAAAGAAAAAAAAGTGTGAGGAAAAAAGAGAAGACAAAAAACAAAATTCGGATCTATCTAGACTCAATCTCATAGTTGAATTCAGATTTGAATCTGTTTTGTGCACTGTTCAGTAAAACAGGCATAACTTCCTCATACGAAGTACGTTTTGGCTCCGCGAGTACTCAAATGAAAGCTAGCGACGAGCCGCATCTAAATAGTTGAAGAAGCTAGTTCAATATTTGGCACCTCAAAATGGGCTTCTAAATAGGTCTTTTTGCCATCCGAAGTTCACAAACACAGCTTATTCCAGTTTTTAGTTAGAATTTTTTGACTCCTCATATCAACTCGGAATTGAGTGATTCCTTTTGTGTTTGAAAGCTTGAGTCAATACCATTCTTGAAAAAAATTATCAAAAAATTGGCACAAACTTTTCCAGAGGAAAGTTGGAGACAAAGTTGTTGATATATCCTGCTTGGCTGTTGTTTCACATCATTATCTTTACTGCCGTTGTGATCTTCACTTATATCTTGCTATCCAGAGCTACTTAGTATCCTTCATTGATGCTAGTTGTGCTACGACGTGACCTCATTAGTTTTCTTGTAAGTGCATATAGTGCCACCCCTAGTTGGTTTTGGAGTATTGACGACAAACCTGGTTGAGGGACTAATGTGTTTGTGAGAATTGCAGGATAACACAGGTAGTAGTCCCTCAATGATTCGGCTTTCCTACCGGAGATGACCCCTAAAAATGTATGAAGACATTTAAGACAAAGGTGGTATGTGAAGATATTCACATTGAAGACTATGACAAGAGAAGACATTGAGTGAAGACTATGGAGCACGAAGACTTAGTTGTTTCGTTGTTTCCTTTTCTTCTTTGTTGAGTCATAGGAACCACCGTACTGTTAAGTGGGGTCCCAGTGAACAAAGTCAGAGTGATTGAAGTGATGCTTAACCAAAATCCTATGTCTTCGAGCGAAGACAATGAGAGCAAATCTTATCCAGAGCTGGATGAGTCAGCTTTACTTGTAGCCCAAGTAAAGTTGCCACGTGTGTTTGAAATCTGAACGTTGGAACACGTGTCAGTTCCTTCGTGACCCAGGGTCATTTCAGAAAAATCAGGTCGGGTTGCCTAGTGGCTATAAATAGCCCACCCTCTACACCATAAATTGGTTGGCTACTCAGAGTTAGTGCACGACTTTTGTCGTTTGAGAGCAACCCACCTCGAAGCCTTTGAGAGAGAAATCCTTGCGAGGACAAAGCCCTAAACACCCAGAGCCAAAGAGTGTTAGGCATCACTAAAATCTTCCTGTCTGTGTGATTTGAAGACTTGTTACACTTGAGGACTGTGAATCCTCCAGCCGGTTAGGCGTCGCGTTCTGAGCATCCAAGAGTCATTGTGGCCCGCCGGTGAACGAAGTCTGTGAAGGTTTGGAAGTCTCCCTTGAAGACTTACCACAGTGATTGGGCGAGGACTGGGTGTCCTTAGCTCAAGGGGAATAAGGTGAAGACACGGTCTTCTGAGTTAAATCTCAGCCTCCCTAACCAGACGTACAGTTGTCACAACAACTGGAACTGGTCCAACAAATCATTGTCTTCAACGAGCAACTGGTTCTATCCTTTCCATCTCTTTATTCACAGTTGGTCCTTGTGAAGTCATTGCCTATTTGCATTATCTATTTGTCTTCACTGTGTGATTGCTTATTCTGATTGGCTTCATACTGTCTTCCATCCTGATCCATACTGCCTAGCTACTATTAGTCTTTGTGCTTTCACTTCATTGAATACTCGACTATGACTTGCCTAGTGTAGTCTACCTTCCGCTGCATGATAATAGGTTCATTTCTATCGATTGTCTTTGAAACTTCCATGTTTTGAAGACTTTCATAAAAATCACCTATTCACCCCCCTCTAGTCGATCACTAGCACTTTCAATTGGTATCAAAGCAAGGTACTCCCTTGTTCTGTGTGATTCGGTACCACCCGGAGTTTTAGCTATGTCGACTACAGGGATAATCAAAGTCTCCGCTGCGTGCCCTGTCTTCGATGGCACTGATTATCCCAAATGGAAGACTATGATGAGGAAGCGACTCCTTGCAATGGATAGTGAGCATTGGACGGTCACGGAGATTGGCCTCACCGACTTATGCAAGATGGCGGATGCCGAAGACATTCAGAAGTTCACTCTGCTGGATGTCAAGGCGAAGGACATTATATGCTCCTCTCTGTCCAGAGATGAGTTCAGGCGCATCATGCATCTCTGCAATGCAAAGCTTATATGGGATCGGATTTCTGATGTTTATGAAGGTCATCGGACATGCCAGGATCCCTGGTTCCTCGACTTCAAGGAGTCACTTAAAACAATGTCTCCCGAACCCGATCCATCTTCTCCAACCTACTGCTTCATGGCACGTGGTGCCAAGGTAAACTCACGTGATGCTTACTTTCAAACATCAAGTGAAGATGACTCTGATTGTGATTCCAAACCTAGCTACAAAACACTTGCTAAAATTGCAACTGAACAACAGAAAGCTATGGAACATATTCAAAAATTGTTAGACAAAAGCGATGACCTGTTGGATGCTGAAATGACTCGATCTCAGTCCTTAATTGAAGACATAAAAAATCTTCATGTTAAGTATGAGGAACTTGAAAGTCGTCATGAAACGCTCTCAACAACTCATGAAAAGCTTTCCTATGATTATCTTTAAAGGAAGCAAGAACTTGAGAAATTGAGAGCGGCTCATGAAGATCTTCAAAAGGAAAACGAGTCACTTCGCGCCGAACAGATCAGTCCCGCTTAGGAAGGATTTGAACCACCATGTCTTAAATGCCTTGAGCGTGATAACGCTACTTCTGTTGCTGGATGTTCTACTGCTACTACTGTTGCAATATCTTCAACGGTTGATGTGGTAACTAACCCCTTTGCTGAGGATGCCACTGCTATTGCTGATGAAAATGCTAGGTTGAAGACATTGCTTGAAACAGGGATGTACAAAAGTCTCAAGGGGCATCAGACACTATGTGATGTCCTCAAAAGGCAGATTTTGAACCGAAACCCTAGGAAAGAGGGTGTTGGGTTCGAAAGGAAAATGGATGCTGATGGCTCTTACTAGAAACCTGAGCAGTACCCCAAAACCACATGGGTTGCTGCAAAGGAACCTTCAGTGAATCCATCTACCCTATCTGGTTTCACTTGTGCTAATCCTATTGTCATTGATGAATCCTTTGATGCAAACTATAAACTATTTAAGAATCAGAATGGTGAAGTGTTTGCGAGGTATATTGGTACTGTAGCGACCCGACCCGAATGGATCAAGTGCTCTGTGCTCAGGTGTCATCCCTGGATCAGTAATGCTGACACCACACAGTACATAGAAGGATTTATAGCAGAGTGGCAATCACACACTTATTACAGCATTGTCTCAAAAGAGAACTTATTACAATAAAAATGGCTTAAGGCCATCTAGTGTCGATAACGGCGGAAGACTTGGAAGATAAATGGGCCCATCAACTCCAACGGCATCACTGAGTATAGAACCACGACCTAAAAACATCTTACTCGTCGTCTGAAAAGTCTGCAACATGAGAAGTTGCAGCCCAAAACGGGTCAGCACATGGAATATGCTGGCAAAGTAACACATAGAGAGTAATGGAATGAAACAGCTATACTATATGCATATATGGCTGGTGGAAAGCTCTATGGTTACAGTTTTTGCGTAAAGCCAGTTTTTCCCTACTGCAAAGGAATAAATTTATTTAACTATCATGGTGGTTGTGAAACATTGAGAATGGTTGACAGCATTCTCAATCCCAATTAAGTGAACAATTAAAAACCCAACACCATTAATTAGAAGTAACATGTTGAGATTCACATGATATTCAAGTACTAGATACTCAAGTTGTCCATAACCGGGGACACGGCTAATCATGATTAGTTTGTACACTCTGCAGAGGTTTGCGCACTTTTCCCCACATGACTCGATCGCCTCCGTTTGTTTTCTCGCACTACACAGTGTTTGAGAAACGGATGACCGAGACATAGTCTTTCAGAAGCGCTAGCACCTTACATGTGGGGTAGACCGTACCACCTACAACCCCTACATCTGCTAGTCCACCCCGTAAGAGTTCGCACAACTTAGTCAACTATGCCAGAGCCCATAGTAGCATGTGGCTGCACACGGAAGTTTCTAGCATGAAATATCTTATGATCCCTTTGAGCCTGGGTGGCGGTCCAAAAAAAACAGGCAAGTCCTGATAGACATCAGGTGCCTCAATCCACCCAGATGTGTGTTTAAGTTGCCACCTTAGATAAACCATTAAAATTATCAACTCACATCTGTCATGGATATCACTCACCCAATCCACGTCTACTAGCATAGCATGGCATAATAAGCAAACGTAGAAGTAACTCCCAAAGGTTTCATAATAATACAGGTAATAGGTACTACCTCATCTACTTCCCATCCCACAATTTAATTAGATCCTAAACATGCAATATGAGAGGATTGATCTAATGCAATAAAACATGGGTTGTAGAAAAGGTATGATCAAAGTGTCACTTGTCTTGCTGATGATTCACGAGACCTAGGGATTTGAAGTAACAGGCGGCGCAATCCGGGTAATCCATCGCAGACAAACAACAAGCACACAATAAGTACTCATCTAATGCATAGGTAAAACTCGAACAAGAGAACGAACCAGAAGGTTCAACTTAAGAACTCCGGTTGCAAAGAAAGAACGAACCGAACAAAGAAACGGAAAACAAACGGCGGAAGAAAAACAACTCGGTTCTAGCAAGTTGAATCTAGGTCAAATTTTACCGGGGCAAAAACTTGTTTAAGTTGATTAGACATAACGGCGGTTTCGAAACGAAACTCTAGGCGCTTGAATCACCTGATTCCGATAAACGAGCGAGAAGATAAACTAGAACGAAGATCGGATCTGAGATCGCGATCGGAAAGAACGCGGAATAAATCCGACGAAAAGAAAGAGACGAACGGTTAAACAAACAGACGTTCGTTAACCTAGAAGAATCCGGTGATCACGTTCATTAGGACGAACGGTCCGGCGAATGGTCCAAAGGCAACTAAATCGGAAAAGAAAACGAATCCGATCTAGGGTTTCGGAAGAAAATCAAAACAAAAACCGATCTAGAAAACCGGAACGGTTTAGAGAAGAACCGGAAAGAAAACGAATCAAAAGAGAAGAAAAGAATCGGAACGATTAGAAGAAAACGATCCGAGGAAAAGAGATGCGGGGCAACCTCCGGCGGCGTGGCGTAGGGCGGCGGCGCGGGTGAGGGGTGGCGCGGCGGCGCGGCACAAGGGCGGCGGCGCGGGTGTGGGGTGCGGCTTGGGGCTTGGGGGCTTGATTTGATGGGTTTAGAGGGGGGGTGTTGGGGTATTTATATTGGGGAGGGGAGGGGGTTTCTTGGGGTAGGGGACAAGAAATAGAGTAGGAGAAGGAATCCTAAAAGAAAAAAGGAAAACGGAACAAAGGAAAGGGAAGGGGCTAACCGGCCAGAGTCCTTTTAGGACTCGGCTTGAGCGAGGGGAGGCGGCCTGGCTAGCGCCTGGCGCTGGCGCGTGGGAGGCTGGGGTGGCCGGCTGGCTGGCTGGCTGGGCCTTGGCCCGGCTGGCCTGCGGGATTTTTTTAAACGGTTTCGCGCGCAGAAAAACACAGAAAAGAAAATCTAAACGGGCTCCAAAAATTCTAAAGTAAATTTTCCCCGACTCCTAAAAATGAGCCGAACAAAATGAACTTTACTCCGGACCTAAAATGCAATTTTGGAAAATGCGCATTTTTCCCTATCCAAATAAAAAGCAAACAAAACACCGGAAAACAAAATTTGATCTATTTATTAAATCTTCATTTTTCCTAACTTTGGGAAAGTCATATTATTCCCTCTCTCATATATTTTGACACCGGAAAAATTATTGAAGATGAAATAAATAAATCAAATGATCCTCTTTTCAAATTCGAGAAAACTCTCAAATATGAAAATAACGAAATCTCCAACTCTCTCCGAAGGTCCTTGAGTTGCGTGAAATTTCTAGGATCGGGCAAAAATGCAAGAAAGTATGATATGCATGATGATCTAATGTATAACATTCCAAATTGAAAATTTGGGATGTTACAAACCTACCCCCCTTAAGATGAATCTCTCCCTCGAGATTCGGGTTGGCTAGAAAATAGGTGAGGGTGGTCCTTAAGCAAATCTTCCTCTCTCTCCCAGGTTGCTTCATCCTCTGAGTGGTGGTTCCACTGAACTTTGCAAAACTTGATAACCTTGCTGCGAGTAACTCTGCTGGCATAATCGAGAATCTTGACTGGCTTCTCCTCATACGTTAAGTCGTCTTTCAACTGAATCGCTTCGAGTGGCACGGTATCTCTTAACGGTACCTCCGCCATCTCGGCGTGACATTACTTTAGCTGGGAAACATGGAATACATCATGAACTCCTGACAGTCCCTCTGGTAATTCCAACTTATAAGCGACTTCTCCCATACGTTGCAAGATCTTATACGGTCCAACGAAACGCGGTGCTAACTTTCCCTTAACTCCAAAGCGCTTAACTCCTCGAAGTGGGGATACTCGAAGATAAACTCTGTCTCCAGTTTTCGTAAACTGTCTCCTTGCGTTTAGAATCTGCGTAGCTCTTCTGCCTAGACTGGGCTACCTTGAGCCTATCGCAAATCAACTTAACTTTCCGTTCAGACTCCTTTAATCAAATCTGGTCCAAAGAATTGATGGTCTCCAACTTCGTCCCATGACAACGGTGTCCTGCACCTCCTTCCGTATAAAGCTTCGAAAGGTGCCATCTTCAAACTGGTTTGATAACTATTGTTGTAGGAAAACTCCGCATATGGCAAGTTATCGTCCCAGCTAGATCCATAATCTAGTGCACAGGCTCTCAGCATATCTTCCAAAATCTGATTGACTCTCTCGGTCTGTCCATCTGTCTGCGGATGAAAAGCTGTGCTGAACTCTAGTCTGGTACCCAAAGTTTCATGCAACTGATTCCAAAACTTTGAGGTAAACTGGGTTCCTCTATCTGATACAATACTCCTCGGAACTCCATGCAAACAAATGATCCTAGTCATATATATCTTTGCCAACTTAGCACTGGTGTAAGTGGTCTTAACTGGAATAAAATGTGCTACCTTCGTCGAATGATCAACTACTACCCATATCGAGTCATAGCCTGCTTTCGTCCTGGGTAGTCCTGTGATAAAATCCATGCCTATCTTATCCCACTTCCATTCGGGTATCGGCAATGGTTGTAACAATCCTGCTGGCTTCTGATGCTCTGCCTTTACTCTCTGACATACGTCACAAACTGCTACATATGCTGCAATATCCTTCTTCATTCCGGTCCACCAGAATGTTTCCTTTAAATCCAAATACATCTTGGTATTCCCTGGGTGAATCGAATACGGTGAATCATGTGCCTCTTGCAAAATCAACTTCCTGATCTCCGGGTCATTTGGCACATAAACACGGTCTTCAAACCATAGGGTGTCGTGCTCATCCTCACGAAATCCTTTTGCTTTTCCTTCGCTCAATTTCTCTTTTATAGCAGCAATCTCCTTGTCAAATTTCTGAGCTTCTTTGATTTTATCCATCAATGTTGACTGAATCTCCAATGCTGCTACATAGCCTCTCGGAACTATTTCCAAACATAGCTCATGAAGGTTTTCTGCTAACTCCTTTGGTACTTCTCCTATCACTAGGGTGTTGACATGGCTCTTACGGCTCAATGCGTCAGCTACTACATTAGCTTTTCCAGGATGGTAATGCAATCTCATGTCATAATCCTTGATGAGCTCCAACCATCTCCTTTGTCGGAGGTTCAACTCCTTCTGAGTGAAAATGTACTTCAAACTCTTGTGATCCCTGTACACCTCACAATGATTTCCAATGAGGAAATGTCTCCACGTTTTCAATACATGCACTACGGCTGCTAACTCCAAATCATGCGTGGCATAATTCAACTCATGAGGCTTCAGTTGTCGTGAAGCATACGAAACAACTCTCCCTTCCTGCATAAGCACTGCTCCAAGTCCTCGACGTGAAGCGTCGCAATACACCTCATAATCCTTGGTCTGATCTGGCAAAATCAATACTGGTGAGGTAACCAAACGTTTCTTCAACTCTTGGAAACTAGCCTCACACTCCTCAGTCCATTTGAACTTAGTATCCTTCTTCAACAACTCCGTCATAGGCTTTGCAATCTTTGAGAAATTCTCAATAAATCTCCGGTAGTATCCTGCGAGTCCAAGAAAACTCCGGATCTCTCCAACTGTTGTTGGTGATTCCCATTCAGTTACGGTCTCAACCTTTGTGGGGTCAACTACTATACCTTCTCCGGATATAACGTGTCCGAGGAATCCAACTTCCTTCAACCAAAACTCGCATTTGCTGAATTTGGCATATAACTGATGTTCCCTTAGTTTCTCCAAAACCAAACGCAAATGTTCCTTATGCTCCTCTTCATTCTTTGAATAAACCAGGATGTCATCAATGAACACTACGACGAACTTATCCAAAAACTCCATAAACACTTTGTTCATCAGGTTCATGAAATAGGAAGGTGCGTTAGTCAATCCAAATGACATAACGGTATACTCATACAGTCCATATCTCGTGGTGAATGCTGTCTTAGGTATGTCCTGCTCTCGAATCTTCAACTGATGGTACCCTGATTGCAAATCGATCTTGGAAAACACTTTAGCTCCTTGCAATCGATCAAACAGATCGTTGATCATTGGCAGTGGGTATTTGTTCTTGATGGTTACCTCATTCAATCCCCGATAATCAACAACCACCCTTAATGATCCATCCTTCTTTTCCACTAGAAGTACGGGTGATCCCCAAGGCGAAGAACTTGGGCGAATGTAACCTTTATCCAATAACTCCTTAATCTGATTCTTAATTTCTACCAAATCCTTTGCTGGCATCCGGTACGACCGCTTCGATATTGGGCCTGTTCCTGGTAATAACTCAATCAAAAACTCAATGTCTCTATCCGGTGGCATGCCTGGTAATTCCTCAGGAAATACATCCGGAAAATCCTTCACCACTGGTACTTCCTCTTGCACAACTCCTGTTAAACAGTTCACTTGTGTCCTGTTTGGCACATGCCGGGATACATACTTGATCCTTCTTCCTTCTGGTGTGGTATGCAAAATTGACTTACTAGCACAATCGATGTTTCCTCCATACATCGACAACCAATCCATGCCTAATATCACATCCAATCCTTGAGATTCCAATACTATTAGGTCTGAGGGAAACACATAGTTACCAATCCTTAATGGTAACCGATCACACCATCGTCTAGCCATAAACTCCGCTCCTGGTGAGCTTACTAACATTGGTGTCCTAAGAGCTTGGGTTGGAGGCATCTGAGGGTTTAGAAGAGACGAGAATTAAGAATAGAGTGAGGTATAAAGGGAAAACACTACCCCAATGCACATGAGCAAATGCACACAAATCACTTCATTCAATCAAACAAGGGCCTACAAACGATCTAACTATCGCAAAAGTGCTCGAACTATTGTGTTTACAAGGGGGAATGCTACTACTATCTGGTGGTCATCTAGAAATTTGAACCGGTGGAAGACTCCATGATATCTGCTCCAGCTTCGTCTTCAAAGTCGGGTTCAGTTGGATCCGAATCGGTGTCGTCGATGATGATGTAGTTGTCCGGACATGCGACGTACTCGTTCTCCTCCTTGGATGCTAACTTCCTCTTGAGTTCTTCAATCTCCTGCTTAAGATCGTTATTGTGTCTTGCTAGAGCTACGATCTCGTCCATGTAGTCCTTGCGTGTAGACTTCAGTTCTCCTTCTAGTTCGATGATCCTTGCGTTTGCATTCTTCAACTCTATCATATCATTGCACATCTGGTTCTCGTGGCGGCGAATGTGCTGGTTTAACTCCTGGATGAAAGATGCAATGGATCTATCCTTCTTGGTGCTGACTAACTCCCATTGTTCATCTCGGCGTCCGCAAATCTGGTAGATAGTGTCCTTGAGGTCTTCTTGATAAACTTCTCCAATGCGTCCTATGGTGATATGAGCTGCCATGCTCCTTCCCAGACTCCAGGTTGGTGCATTGAAAACACTATCTATAGGCTTCGTAACTGGCGCAAATGTCCTCCCCGGAACATGAGCTTGAATCTTCCAGCGCTCCTCTTCAGGCAGAGTGGCGTTGAAGGTTCCCGTGAAGCTGGATAGTCCAATGTTCAGGTATTTGGTGACTTCCTTTAGGTGAAATCCAAATGGTGTGCCTTCATCCGATTGAGCGTACTTAATCTTCGCGTTCGTCATCCTAAAAGGGTAGAAAAGATGAGGAGTTAGAAAATGAGAAGAGAATGGTGTTCTATGGCTTTAACTTAGTGGCCGTGTCCTACAGTCAGCGTGTGCTCTGATACCATTCTCTGTAGCGACCCGACCCGAATGGATCAAGTGCTCTGTGCTCAGGTGTCATCCCTGGATCAGTAATGCTGACACCACACAGTACATAGAAGGATTTATAGCAGAGTGGCAATCACACACTTATTACAGCATTGTCTCAAAAGAGAACTTATTACAATAAAAATGGCTTAAGGCCATCTAGTGTCGATAACAGCGGAAGACTTGGAAGATAAATGGGTCCATCAACTCCAACGGCATCACTGAGTACAGAACCACGACCTAAAAACATCTTACTCGTCGTCTGAAAAGTCTGCAACATGAGAAGTTGCAGCCCGAAATGGGTCAGCACATGGAATATGCTGGCAAAGTAACACATAGAGAGTAATGGAATGAAACAGCTATACTATATGCATATATGGCTGGTGGAAAGCTCTATGGTTACAGTTTTTGCGTAAAGCCAATTTTTCCCTACTGCAAAGGAATAAATTTATTTAACTATCATGGTGGTTGTGAAACATTGAGAATGGTTGACAGCATTCTCAATCCCAATTAAGTGAACAATTAAAAACCCAACACCATTAATTAGAAGTAACATGTTGAGATTCACATGATATTCAAGTACTAGATACTCAAGTTGTCCATAACCGGGGACACGGCTAATCATGATTAGTTTGTACACTCTGCAGAGGTTTGCGCACTTTTCCCCACATGACTCGATCGCCTCCGTTTGTTTTCTCGCACTACACGGTGTTTGAGAAACGGATGACCGAGACATAGTCTTTCAGAAGCGCTAGCACCTTACATGTGGGGTAGACCGTACCACCTACAACCCCTACATCTGCTAGTCCACCCCGTAAGAGTTCGCACAACTTAGTCAACTATGCCAGAGCCCATAGTAGCATGTGGCTGCACACGGAAGTTTCTAGCATGAAATATCTTATGACCCCTTTGAGCATGGGTGGCGGTCCAAAAAAAACAGGCAAGTCCTGATAGACATCAGGTGCCTCAATCCACCCAGATGTGTGTTTAAGTTGCCACCTTAGATAAACCATTAAAATTATCAACTCACATCTGTCATGGATATCACTCACCCAATCCACGTCTACTAGCATAGCATGGCATAATAAGCAAACATAGAAGTAACTCCCAAAGGTTTCATAATAATACAGGTAATAGGTACTACCTCATCTACTTCCCATCCCACAATTTAATTAGATCCTAAACATGCAATGTGAGAGGATTGATCTAATGCAATAAAACATGGGTTGTAGAAAAGGTATGATCAAACTGTCACTTGCCTTGCTGATGATTTGCGAGACCTAGGGATTCGAAGTAACAGGCGGCGCAATCCGGGTAATCTATCGCAGACAAACAACAAGCACACAATAAGTAATCATCTAATGCATAGGTAAAACTCGAACAAGAGAACGAACCAGAAGGTTCAACTTAAGAACTCCAGTTGCAAAGAAAGAACGAACCGAACAAAGAAACGGAAAACAAACGGCGGAAGAAAAACAACTCGGTTCTAGCAAGTTGCATCTAGGTTAAATTTTACCGGGGCAAAAACTTGTTTAAGTTGATTAGACGGAACGGCAGTTTCGAAACGAAAATCTAGGCGCTTGAATCACCTGATTCCGATAAACGAGCGAGAAGATAAACTAGAACGAAGATCGGATCTGAGATCGCGATCGGAAAGAACGCGGAATAAATCCGACGAAAAGAAAGAGACAAACGGTTAAACAAACGGACGTTCGTTAACCTAGAAGAATCCGGTGATCACGTTCGTTAGGACGAACGGTCCAAAGGCAACTAAATCAGAAAAGAAAACGAATCCGATCTAGGGTTTCGGAAGAAAATCGAAACAAAAACCGATCTAGAAAACCGGAACGGTTTAGAGAAGAACCGGAAAGAAAACGAATCGGAAGAGAAGAAAAGAATCGGAACGATTAGAAGAAAACGATCCGAGGAAAAGAGATGCGGGGCAACCTCCGGCGGCGTGGCATAGGGCGGCGGCGCGGGTGAGGGGTGGCGCGGCGGCGGGGCACAAGGGCGGCGGCGCGGGTGTGGGGTTCGGCTTGGGGCTTGGGGGCTTGATTTGATGGGTTTAGAGGGGGGTGTTGGGGTATTTATATTGGGGAGGGGAGGGGGTTTCTTGGGGTAGGGGACAAGAAATAGAGTAGGAGAAGGAATCCTAAAAGAAAAAAGGAAAACGGAACAAAGGAAAGGGAAGGGGCTAACCGGCCAGAGTCCTTTTAGGACTCGGCTTGAGCGAGGGGAGGCGGCCTGGCTGGCGCCTGGCGCTGGCGCGCGGGAGGCTGGGGTGGCCGGCCGGCTGGCTGGCTGGGCCTTGACCCGGCTGGCCTGCGGGATTTTTTTTAAACGGTTTCGCGCTTAGAAAAACACAGAAAAGAAAATCTAAACGGGCTCCAAAAATTCTAAAGTAAATTTTCCCCGACTCCTAAAAATGAGCCAAACAAAATGAACTTTACTCCGGACCTAAAATGCAATTTTCGAAAACGCGCATTTTTCCCTATCCAAATAAAAAGCGAACAAAACACCGGAAAACAAAATTTGATCTATTTATTAAATCTTCATTTTTCCTAACTTTGGGAAAGTCATATTATTCCCTCTCTCATATATTTTGACACCGGAAAAATTATTGAAGATGAAATAAATAAATCAAATGATCCTCTTTTCAAATTCGAGAAAACTCTCAAATATGAAAATAACGAAATCTCCAACTCTCTCCGAAGGTCCTTGAGTTGCGTGAAATTTCTAGGATCGGGCAAAAATGCAAGAAAGTATGATATGCATGATGATCTAATGTATAACATTCCAAATTGAAAATTTGGGATGTTACAGGTACTAACTGCAGGAATGGGCCACTCATGAAGAAAGTCTGGGTGCCTAAAAAGTGTCTGGAGAATCTTCCTGTGAATGTCATCATGACATCACAAGGGAAGAAGACAAACCCGAGACCACAGACTTCATATGGTCCAAAGGCTTCATACAGATAGAAGACTCGTCTGAGTCGCTCTAACACAAATGTTTTGCAGGGAAACTATACTCAGGCCTATGATTATGAGCGTGTTTCATCAAACCGCCATGTTCATAAGACCCAGAACTACTCTGCTTATTCCTATGAGTACTATTCTCCACCTTCAAGACTATTTGCTAGGGCTCCAAAGCCAAAGTTCTCAGATGCTGCACTTAGACTCATTGATTCGAAGCCACCCTTGAAGATGTGGCTGGCTAAGAAAGCTTAACTCTCTTTTGCAGGGAAAGGTCTCCAGCCAAAAATCAAATGCATCTGAAGCTATTGCTGGGGACCTAAAACATCTTGTAGGGCGCACGATCAAATGCCCAAATGGTCTTATTATGTATTTTGTTCATGAGTTGCTTGCTATTTGTCCTATCAGTCCTAACCTCAATCTAAGCTTTCATAATCCACTTGTTCGTCAAATATTTATGCTTCACAATACTCTTCGTGAAGCCTATCCCCCTAACTGCACTGTAGGGTATGACACCAACTGCTTCAGAATTGATTATTGATAGTGGATGTACTAACCACATGACTGGTGAACGAAGTCTTCTCATGGACTCAACCTTACGTCCATCTGACAAAAGTCACATCACATTTGCTGATACTGGTAAAAGCAAGGTATTGGGTCTAGGTAGAGTTGCAATCTCAAAGGATCAGCACATGGATAAAGTGATGCTTGTTGAATACCTTGGTTTCAACTTAATGTCTGTCTCAATGCTTTGCGATTTGAACATGATTGTGATATTTGGAAAATATCGTTGCCTTGTTCTAATGGAATCTGACAAGTCTCTAGTCTTTGAAGGGTATCGGAAAGATGATTTGTACATGGTAGATTTCTCAGCAGGACCACAGCTTACCGTATGTCTTCTTGCAAAAGCTTGAGAGTGCTGGCTCTGGCATCGGAGGCTAGGGCATTCTGGCATGAGGAACTTGCATACTCTTGCAAAGAAGAAGCACGTCATAGGCATCAGGGGCATCAAGTTCAAGAAGGATCACTTATGCGGTGCCTGCGAAGCTAGAAAGATGACGAGGGCCAAGCATCCCTCGAAGACAATCGTGATAACGACTCAACCCTTCGAACTGCTACACATGGACCTCTTCGGCCCTACTCACTACTCTACTCTTACTACTACTGCTTGTCTCTATGGCTTCGTCATTGTTGATGATTATTCAAGATATACATGGGTGCATATAATCCTCTACAAGACTGAAGTGCAGGATGTCTTCAGACGCTTCGCCAATCGAGCCATGAACAACTATGGCGTCAAGATCAAGCACATCAGAAGCGACAATGGCACTGAATTCAAGAACACCGGCCTCGACACTTATCTCGATACATTGGGCATCACTCATGAGTTCTCAGCTCCGTACACGCCACAGCAGAATGGCATCGTGGAACGCAAGAATAGAACACTCATTGAGATGGCTCGGACGATGCTCGATGAATACAAGACACCAAGAAAGTTCTGGCCTGAAGCTATTGATATTGCATGCCATGTCATCAACCGTGTTTATCTTCACAAGCTTTTGAAGAAAACATCCTATGAACTCCTCACTGGTAAGAAGCCAAATGGCAGTTACTTCAGAGTATTTGGTGCTAGGTGCTGGATCAAGGATCCACATCACACTTCAAAATTTGCACCGAAAGCACATGAAGGTTTTATGCTTGGTTACGGAAAGGATTCGCACTCCTACAGAGTCTTCAACCTCTTTCACTATAAAGTGGTTGAAACTGTGGATGTGCGGTTCGATGAGACTAACGGCTCGCAAAGAGAGCACCTGCCAAATGTGCTAGATGAAATTCCACCCAGTGAATCCATCAAGCTTATGGGAACTGGAGAAATCATACCGTCTGAAGTACAGCCTGGAGAGGAACTTATCATCTCTGCACCTAATCAACTTGAAGACAATGCTCAGCCTGAAGACAATCCTTCAAACAATGAAAATGATCAGCAAGAGCAAAATCTTCGTCCAGTTCATCCTCGTGTTGCAAATGAAGTACAGATTGAGAAGATAATGTATAGCATCAATGCACCTGGTCCACTCACTCGTTCAAGGGCAACACAACTAGCAAATTTCTGTGGGCACTTTGCATTCGTCTCAATATCTGAACCCCAGAAAGTTGATGAAGCCTTCATGGAACCTGAATGGATTCAAGCTATGCAAGAAGAGCTTCAACAGTTCGAGCTGAATAATGTATGGGAACTGGTCAAGCGTCCAGATGCTCGTAAACACAATATCACAGGCACTAAATGGATATATCGCAACAAGCAAGTTGAGCATGGTCAAGTTGTCAGAAACAAGGCTTGTCTCGTTGCTCAAGGATACACTCAAATTAAAGGAATTGACTTCGATGAAACATTTGCTCCTGTGGCTAGGCTTGAAGCTATACGCATACTGCTAGCCTATGCAAATCATCATAACATCCTTCTGTATCAAATGGATGTGAAGAGCGCCTTTCTCAATGGCAAGATTGAAGAAGAAGTGTATGTTGCACAACCGCCCGGCTTTGAAGATCCAAAACATCCTGACATGGTTTACAAGCTCAACAAGGCACTGTATGGCCTCAAACAGGCCCCTCGTGCTTGGTATGGCACACTCAAAGATTTCCTGAAGAGCAAAGGCTTCAAACCTGGTTCCCTGGATCCCACACTCTTCACGAAGACATATGATGGTGAACTGTTTGTGTGTCAAATATATGTGGATGACATTATCTTCGGCTGCACTAACCAGAAATACAGTGATGAGTTTGGATACATGATGCAAGAGCAATATCAGATGTCCATGATGGGTGAGCTGAAGTTCTTCCTTGGTCTTCAAATACGGCAGCAACGCAACGACATCTTCATATCTCAAGAGAAATACCTCAAAGATTGTCTGAAGAAGTTTGGAATGCAAGACTGCAAGGGTTATACGACACCAATGCCTACCAAGAGTCATCTGGATTCTGACGCCAATGGTAAAGAGTTCGATCAGAAGGTATACCGCTCCATGATTGGTTCTTTGCTTTATTTATGTGCATCTAGGCCAGATATCATGCTTAGTGTTTGCATCTGTGCCCGATTCCAAGCGACACCAAAGGAATCGCATCACTTAGCTGTGAAGCGAATTCTTCGATATTTGGCTTACACCCCAACACTAGGATTATGGTATCCAAAGGGCTCAGAGTTTGATCCAGTTGGATTCTCGGATGCTGATTATGCTGGTGACAAGGTGGATCGCAAGTCTACATCAGGCACATGTCACTTTCTGGGACGATCACTTGTGTGTTGGTCTTCAAAGAAGCAGAACTGTGTATCTCTCTCCACTGCTGAATCTGAACACATTGCTGCTGGATCTTGCTGCGCTCAGCTTCTATGGATGAAGCAAACACTCAAAGACTATGGCATTCATCTGAAGCAAGTGCCACTCTACTGCGACAATGAAAGCGCCATCAAGATCGCCAACAACCCAGTTTAGCACTCGAAGACAAAGCACATTCAGATCCGTCATCACTTTCTCAGAGATCATGTCATGAAGGAAGACATTGATATCATTCACGTCAACACTGAAGAGCAACTGGCAGATATCTTCACAAAGCCCTTGGATGATAAAAGGTTTTGCAAGTTGCGGTGTGAGCTAAATATCTTGGAATCCTCAAACATCATGTGATCATGCACACGTCCTAACACTTATGCATGTTGATTTCTTAGATGTGCAACACACGAAGTAACGTATATCTTCAACTAATGAAGACTTACACTCTAAGTGTGAATACATTAACGCGGAATTTGACTTTGGAGTGCCACGATAATTGTGCGCCGTGTCTGGGTCTAATACTTCCTATACGGTGGGTAACGCCACCACCAAACTTTTGTTTGGAGTATTTTCTGTTGGCGTTACATTTGCAAAGTCTTCACATTTGGTTTGTTTTCAATATTAACACAGTTTCATGTTTATCTTCACTATATTGATTTGGTCTTATTCGGATATATTCATGTGATTGCGTTCTGTCCTCTACAACATTCACTTATAGCTATGTCTTCTCGTTGAATCTTTTGAACTAAGTGAATGTGATCGGACCCTAACCTTTCTATGCTCCCGTCTCAAATCTATCTATCCAAATCATATGCATTCTATTGAAACTGTCGAATGTCTTCGCTGCGTCCTTGTCAGCAGAAGATACAGAGACAATCAATTAAATCTGTTTTAAATGCTCAATCCTTTTTGCCTGAAACCTGGAGAAGCGGGAACGACCACCCGACAATCCAGGTGTACGTGGGAACGTGGAACAACCTCCGATGTGTTGCATGATCGCCATGTGTCTTTCAGATGTGAACCGCGAGGGGCACCTGCGTAATAACGCTACGCCGTCCCTGTCCTTATAAATACTCACCACACCCCAGTCATTATCTCCTTTTCCACTTCTCTTCCTCGCACAAACCCTAGCGCCACCGCTAGCCCTCGACGACGCTGGCAACGAAGCGCTTAGCTGCCGCGACCTCACCGACGCCGTCATCACGCCGGCTGCGGACATCGTCTTCTCCGCCGTCGCCGTAGGTGTCCTCCATCGCTAAGTTAGGGCACGGAAGATCGAACTGCTCAGCCTCATCTCCTACTCTGTCTAGCAATTCCTCGAGTGGTAAATAAAAACTCTTTTTACAGTCTTTTTGATCCGATAAATTCATCCTTTTCAACCACAAGTGGTTTCTGTTGCTTCAAAGTTGGATCTATCCTGTTCTGCATCTCATAGCATGCCTAGTATGTTCACTTATTCTTCACAAAGTAGTTAGATTCCTCACTTGTACTTATTCGTGGATTCGTACAAATCTGGAACCAACTCTCTACATATGAGTGAATGTCTTTGCACTATGAGGTCAATGTCTTCTAAACTGATGTATCTTCAAAATCTTCTAAGAATGCATATGACCTCTTCCCCTTCCCTCGCATCTCTAATGCTGTCACAGGTACATGTCCGTGGGATAATCCCTTGGTTCTCATAGTCTGCATTCATTTGCAGAGTTCTTACAGCATCACATAAATTCTCTTGAAGCCAGTTCCCGTCTGACCAGTAGAAGGAAGACTTTGACAGTGTTGAAGCCTTTCAGTCTAAACTTCATGGCAACAGAAAAATCAGTCAGGAAGGGCGGCAGACAGCACTGTGAAAACACTGCTAAGGACCTGCCACCGGATCTCTATGAGTTATACAAGTCAGATCTAGAAGAGACCTATGGAGAATGCAAGAACCGAATCCAATGGATTCGAAGACAATGGGCAGAGGAATGGTTCAAGTACAGATTTGTCACCGACGAATATGCTGAAAAGAATGCCATCAAGGGCCCTTGGGGAGATATTATATACAAAGGTCTTCAGCCCAAGTCGAAGTCTGAAGCTATTGCTCAAGGCTTCTACCCTTGCATGATTCGTGGACCTCAGCCTGCTAATGCCGACCCATCCTCTTTGTTATGGTGTCGTGAAGATAATCTCTTTAAGCGCAACTTCCAATTTGCCAAAACTTCTGCCAAAGAGAACAAGAAGTCGCTAGGGTTGGACTTCAACCCCGGTCCCTCTGCTCCTCGTGCCGACGGCACACGCGATGTTGAACCCAATCTTGTTGGGCCCTTCTACAACTTAGAAGGACTCATCACTCACATTCAGGTTCAAGGGGCAGCCGTGGATCACTCTGCAGATGACGCTGATTCTGATGAAGCGCCTGCACCACCGAAGCCTGTGAAGCAAAAGAAACCAAAGGCTTCAAAGCCCTCCTCTGCACCAAAGGTCTCACGGGCGAAGCCTCTGGCCACTGCACCTCCTGAAGCCAGTGTGCAGTTTGAAGATCTCTCTCACATCTCCAAGTCTGACAAGTTGAAAAAGCCCATGCAACCAACTGGTCAAGCATTGACCCCTGCTGCTGTTTTGAGAAACAAGAATGACGCCATTGATCTGTCTAGCGACGGTGATATTGGTGATGATGCTCTTGAGCAATTGATAAAGAGCAAGCAAGAGGCGGAAATCTTCAATGATCTTCCCCTCTTTGATGTGGAGATTCTGTACAAGTTTATTGATGAGTGGTTTGATAGCCCAGATCTCAGTTTTGATGATCTTCAGCTCCCAATTGGCCTCAGCGTCTCCTTCCATGGAGCCATTTCTCTTGAGCTGGCTCTTGCACAGAAGATTGTTGAGCTGAAGCACAAGATTGATTATGAAAAGGCTCAGTTCAAGAAGCACATGGCCAAGCTCAATATTGAAGACATTCAAAACTTCAAGGTCATGATGCATGAGCTCAAGGAGGCATTCCACAAGAAACGCGAAGAAGCAAAAGGTTCTCGTGAGCGCATGAAGAATCTTGCTGCCAAATGTGTTCAAGGCTACAATGAAGCTGAAAAGCACAAGGCTTTGGGGCGACCAGACATCGACCCCAGAATGGCTACCAAGAAGAAGAAGAAGCCAACTGTGGCCCAACCAGAAGCATCAAGGCAGGAAGAACCTCGCATTGTCTTCCCGGCCAGTATGACAGGCTCGAAGCCTAAGGTCCCCACAGTGGCTTCGGAACTCAAGAAAACGAGGGCAGCTGAAGCCGAAGCTCGCAAGCGCAAGACCAAGCACACCACTGACGACGCTCCGCCAACCAAGAAAAGAAAGACAAAGAAGAGAGACCGGGCTGCTTCCATAGAGCCCCTTGTCGTCGAACCAATTTCTGTTGCTTGTCCTCCCTCTACACACCAAGAACGACGTTTGGTAGTTCATGAGCCTGCTTCCATAGAGGCTCCTAAAGCTGAAAAGATTCTAGCTGTTGACCGCACCGCAGCTGAAGACATTGGTCATCGAGACAATGTTGAAGATGATGAAGTCCTCCCTCAGATCGAGCACAATTTGGTATCATCGCCTGTTCTCACGAACAATGAACTCATCAGCATTGGTCGTCCATTGACGCCAATTGCTCAGGATGACTCATGGGCTGATCACCATGAAGAATCCCCTCATGATGAAGAAACACCAGTTACTTCCCCAACCTAGGTCACCACTCCAGTGATTGACAATGAAGACCTTGAGGCCCAACCAACTCCATCTCCACAGGCGTCGCCAGCATTTCGCAGCTTCGTAAAGGATCAAGGCCGTAGGTCACATTCTCAAGTGTTCCAGAAGGAGAAGAGCGCCAATCCGTTTCACGCGAAGTCTTTCCTGATGCCTCTCCTACTGCAAACATCCCTGAATATGAAGCCAAAATGACTAAAGATATTCCGGCTGCATTAGCCGATGACCAAGAAGAAGAACCAAGAGATGAAGAAAGAGTTGCTACACCCCTGTCCAATCCTGAAGTTGTTCTCGAGGAGAACACGTCTGACCCTCCAGCTCCTGAAGTGGAGGTTACCAATACTGAGGCTGCCACCAACACTGAGGCCAATGATGTTGTCATGGCTGAAGCTAATGTGGCGCCTGAAGCTAATGTGGTGCCAGATGTCACTGCACCTGAAGCTAATGCTGCACCTGATGCAAATCTGCAGCTTGAAGCCAATGCCTCTGCTCCTGTACCACCTCCCAAGCCACACACCATCGAGCAAGCATATGATCATGGCCAGCTTGTTACCATCCGCTGGCCAATTCTGGTTCCTCCGCCTGCTCCCGGACCTCAATTTGACTATCGTGTGGAGCACAGGCCTCAAGTCCAGAAGCCAAAGCCAAGGCTACCACGTTTTCCAGGTACTGCAATGTCACCAGGATCGTTTAATCTGAATGGATTCAAGGCACACAACACATTCTTTGACAGTGACAAGAACCCCTACACAAGGCCAAGAATATCCTCGGATCGATTCTGGAATTATCAGCAACGCAGCTACTATTCTTGCATCTTATATAATCAGGGGCACATTTTCCCTCATATGCGTCTAGACTATGAAGCCATTGCTGGATTGCCTTGCCTTGAAGAAGCTCTTGACTGCTTTCGTGATGCGGGTCTGCTCAACCTTGTGACTGACAAGGAACATTGGAATGAGGAACTTCTGCTTCAATTTTATGCTACACTCCACATTCGTGGATACAACAGGTATCCGAAGACTTGGATCCTTGAGTGGATGACGGGCGATGTACATCATGAAGCTAAAGCCCAAGACATCATTGAGCTCACGGCCCTGCCCACTCTTGGCGAATATTATGAACCAGGTTGTCAGCAACACCAGAATGCTTTGGAGAGTATTTTCCAGAAGCCAGAGCCTAACTTGAGCCAAATGCTGAGCATGATGAAGCCTCTGCCACGCGATGCTGAATACCCAACGGAATTCTTTGTCGAAGACCTAGAGTATCTGCCCCGCACCATTTACCATATCATCAGGAAAACTCTATGGCATGTCAAAGGACATTCATCTGCAGCGAACCTTGAAGGAGCAATGAAGACTTTGGTTTTCTATATCTTCAATGGCATCAGCTTCAATGCTCAAGATTTCTTCATCAGGCAGTTGGCTGCATCTGGCTCCGACATCTTTGGTCTGAAGTTCTATGCTCCATGGGTAATGCACCTTATCAAGCTTCACTCTGCTTTCAACTATTAGCCGTCTGCGCGCAATCATCTCGTGTTCTTGCCAGAGGTCGATCTGTCTATTGAAGCTATTTACCCAGAGCCTGCAAAGGAGCCAGTTTATCTTCACAATGTTAATCGTCAAAGCTTCACCCAGCCCATTGAAGGAGTTCAGGCCGTCTCTCGTGTTTATCCCTTGGCTGGCAACACACGTGCCCCTCGCACCCAAACTGAAGCCACTGCAAGCACCATTGCCCAAAGGCCTCAGAAGCGATCTCATGTTCTCAATGACCGAGAGCTTCTCATCGCTCTACATCAGAAATAGGATAAGCATCATGACTGGCTCAAGCATCAGATGCAAAGCCTCTTGGTGGACGTCAATCGCATTCGCAATCTTGCCACCAAGAATGCCTTTGTTACACATGAAACCTGTCGGAGGTCTTGGAAGAGCTTGACATTACTCAGTGCTGAAGCTGATCTGCAAGAAGATGGCTTCATAGAAAGATTCAAGTTTGACTCAACTCCTCCAAGGAATGCTCACTTGCGTCGGACTCCCTCACTTGAAGACTCTAATTATTCCTCCTCAGCTGCAACGGTGAATGCCAGAGTCAAAGATGATCAAGATGACGCTGCTTCACCACCTCCAACTTCAGCGCGTGTCGACACTGCACCAAGTTCTTCTTCACCACCGAACTTCAACGATGACCCTGCTGCTTCACCTACTCCTCATGGGAACGAGTAGAAGCTCTATGTCTTCAAACCTTTTTGGTCATTACTGACAAAAGGGGGAGAAGCGTATGAGTTGATAGTCTTCAAGCGGGTCCATATGGGTGGTTGCTTTACTTTTGCTACATTTGCCAAATGCTTACAACTCTCGCTTTTGAAACATTTGGTTCGTTTTGAGTTGTAACACTTAAACTTGATGGTCGTCTGCTACCTTTTTCGACACTATGTGATGCGATGATAAATTCCGCATGTGCAACGATAAATTCCGCACGAAGACATTTTGCAGACGTCCATTTTTCATTATGCATGTCATTATCTTTGTTATATACTTTCATGCATGATGAATTGTCTTCATAAATAGAAGAGGAGCTCCGCAAGTAAAACCTCCCATGTGCATTTGCATTCAAAAGCAAAATGCTTATATGCACATCTTCATGGGGAGCCTTCCTGCTACTTACAAAGACAATACTGAAATCCTTTACAATTTCACATACTTTTATCCCCATTGAAAACTTCAACCAGTTTGTCATCAATCACCAAAAAGGGGGAGATTGTAAGTGCATCTAGTGCCACCCCTAGTTGGTCTTGGAGTATTGACGACAAACCTGGTTGAGGGACTAATGTGTTTGTGAGAATTGCAGGATAACACAGGTAGTAGTCCCTCAATGATTCGGTTTTCCTACCGGAGATGACCCCTAAAAGTGTATGAAGACATTGAAGACAAAGGTGGTATGTGAAGATATTCACATTGAAGACTATGACAAGAGAAGACATTGAGTGAAGACTATGGAGCGCGAAGACTTAGTTGTTTCATTGTTTCCTTTTCTTCTTTGTTGAGTCACAGGAACCACCATACTGTTAAGTGGGGTCCCAGTGAATAAAGTCAGAGTGACTGAAGTGATGCTTAACCAAAATCCTATGTCTTCGTGCGAAGACAATGAGATCAAATCTTATCCAGAGCTGGATGAGTCAACTTTACTTGTAGCCCAAGTAAAGTTGCCGCGTGTGTTTGAAATCTGACCGTTGGAACACATGTCAGTTCCTTAGTGACCCAGGGTCATTTCGGACAAATCAGTTCGGGTTGCCTAGTGGCTATAAATAGCCCACCCCCTACACCATAAATTGGTTGGCTGCTCAGAGTTAGTGCACGACTTTTGTCGTTTGAGAGCAACCCACCTCGAAGCCTTTGAGAGAGAAATCCTTGCGAGGACAAAGCCCTAAACATCCAGAGCCAAAGAGTGTTAGGCATCACTGAAGTCTTCCTGTCTGTGTGATCTGAAGACTTGTTACACTTGAGGACTGTGAATCCTCCAGCCGGTTAGGCGTCGCGTTCTGAGCATCCAAGAGTCATTGTGGATCGCCGGTGAACGAAGTCTGTGAAGGTTTGGAAGTCTCCCTTGAAGACTTACCAGAGTGATTGGGCGAGGACTGGGTGTCCTTAGCTCAAGGGGAATAAGGTGAAGACACGGTCTTCTAAGTTAAATCTCAGCCTCCCTAACCAGACGTACAGTTGTCACAGCAACTGGAACTGGTCCAACAAATCATTGTCTTCAACGAGCAATTGGTTCTATCCTTTCCATCTCTTTATTCACAGTTGGTCCTTGTGAAGTCATTGCCTATCTGCATTATCTATTTGTCTTCACTATGTGACTGCTTGTTCTAATTGGTTTCATACTGTCTTCCATCCTGATCCATACTACCTAGCTGCTATTAGTCTTTGTGCTTTCACTTCATTGAATACTTGACTATGGCTTGCCTAGTGTAGTCTACCTTTCGCTGCATGATAATAGGTTCACTTCTATCGATTGTCTTCGAAACTTCCATGTTTTGAAGACTTCCATAAGAATCGCCTATTCACCCCCCTCTAGTCGATCACTAGCACTTTCAGTTCTAGGCTTGCGTCTCTAGTTAGGTCTAGCCTAGGACCAGCACAGTACCGTCGTTGAGCATTTGTTCAACATTGCATCTCTGAATTGATTATTGCTAACCTTTTTCTACCATATAAAGCAAACCCAGCTCCACATATTTCTACACTGTGTATACATACGTTCCCCTGGCAATCGCTTTACACAATCTTCGGAGTTATTTCACACCGCTGGTTGCGTGTCACCACCCGCCGCATGGTAAGAACTTGTAAGATATTGATATTTGTTTTACTGTGAGCACTTTACAACCACTTCCTAGTAGTTCATAGGAACATTATTCTCGAATTTTGTTTCTTATTTCTATTAATCATGACAGGTTCTAGAGATAGAAGTTCTTGGACGACGGACACATCTTCACCATCACGAGAGTTGGGACAACACACGCAAGCATATGGTAGGGTTATCTCTTTACCATCATTTGAGGGTAGATTTAATCCTGCTATTTATCTAGCTTGGGAGCTTGAAGTAGAACAAGTTTTTTGTCACCATGATTTTTCTGAACTTGAGAGAGTACGAGCTACCACTAGAGTATTTACTGGTTTTGCTTCTGTTTGGTGGAGTGTACATTGTAAGAAAAACATTGATAACCAACCCACAACTAGGAAAGTTTTGAATGCTGTAATGAGACAACAATTTTTTCCTCCTTACTGAATTGCTTCACAAATTGGAACAATTAAAACAAGGCAGTAACACTATTCATGCTTACTACCAAGAGTTCAAATCTTATATGCATCATTGTGACATAGAAGAATCTGAGGATGATACAATGAATAGATTTTTTGGTGGTTTGAACCATGATATCTGTGCAAGATTTTAGTATATTCCTTGTTGCATTACTGGTATGTATGTTCGCGCTTGTACCTTTGAGAGACAGATACAGGATGATGCATTGGGTGACAACAACAACTACTATTCCAGTTCATGCTCACCACCGCCGGTTGGTTCCTCCACCGTTGCACCTACTAGAGCAGCCCCACCTCGGATTGTGAGCACGACATCATCTCAAGGGTATGGTACATTGTCAACGTCCGTACCTACATCGCTAGTCTTTGCGATAAGGTAACAATAAAGGTATTGATGATATAACTTCACATGAGAATGATGCATGCCTAGTTAACTTGAATGCATCATGTGTTGAGTTACCTGTTGATTTGAGCACACCACCTATTATAGAGAATCTTGTTACTGTCATGAATGCGTCATGTGATCAAATAACTGAAATATCAACAATTTTGAGTGCACCCATTGAATTAACTGTTGATGCAAAAGAACCAATGTTTAATCATTTTGATATGACCTCTAATCTTGGTGATGATTCTATGTCCAATGACTTATTGCATGTTTGATTATTTAAGCATGTTGTAGCATGTATATTCGATGCAAGTAAGGTTTATTCACCAATGTTGGGATGGTTTAATGATGAACATTGTCAATCTTTTGAAATGAATAAGAGCTTCACTTATATGTGCAAACTGAGTTGCAATATTTTCATGCCTTCTACTTCTTGTGATAATTTTTTGGCTTTAGATTTTATGAACTATGAATGTTACTCATGTATACATGTGTCATATGTGCAAAATCAAGGGAAGTAAAAATGGATGACATATACATATACAACATGTACACCTTGTCTCTTTTGTTAGCCACATTTCAGATTAAGCAACGCCGAAGACGGCTTTGTTTTCAAGAAGGGGAGGATGAGAAGGAAATCACTACCTTGGATACGACCAAAAATATTGCATACATGCATATTTGTGAGGTGATTTCTAGTGCAAACTATTCAATAATCTATTTATGTTATCCAGAACAAAAATACTTCATACACTTTTGTGTTTTGTCTAATTGCAGTTGTATGGGACATTTGTACAATCCACATATGAAGATAAGGGAAAAGGAGAAGTTTAGGTTCTGTTCAAAAAGTCCTCTCATGTCACTTTTGGGCCAAGAGAAGATAGAGTCCAAGTCTCTCACGTTCTGAATTCAGATTCAGAATGCACAGACATACCTGACTCAAAACATCAACAACTTTTTTCATACGGACTCCGAATTGGGTGATTCTTTTTCTGTTGGAAAGTACATTTCGTGCTCTTTCCAAGCCATTTGGAATCACCTTCAAATTCGTCCGGAGCATTGAGATATCGACGAAACAAACTGACGCTGCAGCAGAATCCGAGTCAAACAACAAGTCCAAAGGTGTTGCACCACCTCCACTTGGGCCCATGAGCCTTGTACGATCTAGGGTTAGTTTTAGGCTGCCTTGGGACGTCCTTCCACCTCTTTGGCCGCCACCCCTTGCTCCTATATAAGTAGATCCATCTAGTAGCTTTTTCCTTGGGATTTGTTTAGTTAAAAGTTAGCCATTGCAACTTCGTGTACTTCGTTTGTGTCCAACGACCAGACCAAGACCGCTTACGGATCCCCACCATTATCAATGCTTCATATATGTTTGCAATATTCAGATTGCTTTATCATATTGTTGCTCGTTCTTCGATTGCTTGCAGGAATAGACCTTCGTGGTCAGGCTGACCATGCTTCCGGCATTGTCAGTAACCTCAGGAGAATGGTTTAGCGATTGCTAAGGCGCACCATCGTGTACGTTTGTAGTCGGATCGTCAAAGTCGACTCCACCAAATCGACAGTTATCATCTCATCGAAAGATTGGGACGCCCTCGCCTCTAACAACTCCTCCCTAAATGGGAAGGTCCTTACGTTATCGAGGAGGTCTATCGTTTCGGTGCCATAAAAATCAACAACTTCGAAGGCACAAATCCGAAGGTGGTGAACGGTCAAAGAATCAAACATTATATCTTAGGTAATTAAATAAATGTTGAAACTAATGTTATTGAAACCGTAACCCCGGAGGAATACATAAGGGACACTTTCCAGAATGTATCAGAGTCCGAAAAGGAATAGGTATGTGGTATGGTAAGTGATACGTCTCCGTCGTATCTACTTTTGCAAACACTTTTGCCCTTGTTTTGACTCTAACTTACATGATTTGAATGGAACTAACCCGGACCGACGTTGTTTTCAGCAGAATTGCCATGGTGTTATTTTTGTGCAGAAATAAAAGTTCTCGGAATGACCTGAAAATCAACGGAGAATTATATTGGAATATATAAAAAATACTAGAAGGAAGATCCACGTCAGGGGGGCCTCCACCTGTCCATGAGGGTGGGGGCATGCCCTACCCCCCTGGGCGCGCCCCTGCCTCCTGGGCCCCCTGACACTCCACCGACCTCAACCCTGACTCCATGTTCACTTTCGGGGAGAAAAAACCCAGAGAGAAGGATTCATCGCGTTTTATCATACAGAGCCGCCGCCAATCCCTAAACTCTCTCAGGAGGGCTGATCTGGAGTCTGTTCGGGGCTCCGGAGAGGGGAATCCGTTGCCATCGTCATCATCAACCTTCCTCCATCACCAATTTCATGATGCTCACCGCCGTGTGTGAGTAATTCCATTGTAGGCTTGCTGGACGGTGATGGGTTGGGTGAGATTTATCATGTAATCGAGTTTGTTTTGTTAGGGTTTGATCCCTAGTATCCACTATGTTCTGAGATTGACGTTGCTATGACTTTGCTATGCTTAATGGTTGTCACTAGGGCCTAAGTGCCATGATTTCAGATCTGAACCTATTATGTTTTCATCAATATATGAGAGTTCTTGATCCTATCTTGCAAGTCTATAGTCACCTACTATGTGTTATGATCCGACAACCCCGAAGTGACAATAGTCGGGACCACTCCCGGTGATGACCGTAGTTTGAGGAGTTCATGTATTCACTATGTGTTAATGCTTTGGTCCGGTACTCTATTAAAAGGAGGCCTTAATATACCTTAGTTTCCAATAGGACCCCGCTGCCACGGGAGGGTAGGACAAAAGATGTCATGCAAGTTCTTTTCCATAAGCACGTATGACTATATTCGGAATACATGCCTCCATTACATTGATGAACTGGAGCTAGTTTTGTGTCACCCTAGGTTATGACTGTTACATGATCGATCGCATCTGGTATAATTCTCTATCACCGATCCATTGCCTACGAGCTTTCCATATATTGTTCTTCAATTATTTACTTTTCCGCTGCTACTGTTACAATCACTATAAAACCCAAAAAATATTACTTTTGCTACCGTTACCTTTTACCACCGTTACCACTACTATCATATTACTTTGCTACTAAATACCTTGCTGTAGATATTAATTTTCCAGGTGTGGTTGAATCGACCACTCAGCTGCTAATACTTGAGAATATTCTTTGGCTCCCCTTGTGTCGAATCAATAAATTTGGGTTGAATACTCTACCCTCGGAAACTGTTGTGATCCCCTATACTTGTGGGTTATCAAGACTATTTTCTGGCGCCGTTGCCGAGGAGCATAGCTCTATTGTTTGAGTCACTTGGGATTTATATATGCTTATCATTATGAAGAACTTGAAAGATCCAAGAACCAAGATTTATACCTCAACTACGAGGGGAGGTAAAGAACTGCCATCTAGCTCTGCACTTGATTCACCTTCTATTTTGAGTAAGCTTGCGACACCTAAACCTGCTTCTGCTATTAATTATGATATGTCGCATGTTATTGATGATGCCACTTCTGCTATGCGTGATACTTATGTTGAAACTACTTCTATGCTTGATACTACTGTGCCACTAGGTGGATTTCTTGATGAACAACTTGCTAGAGCTAGAGAGAATGAAATTATTGAAACTGATAATATTGATGAAAGTGATAATGAAGATTCTCCCCCTAGATATGAATTACCTGTTGTTCCTGAAGGTTATGTTATGGATGAATAAACTCCTAGAGACTTTCTTGCTTGCAATGACAGGAGTGATCTTAAGAAGCTTTTAGCTAAGCTGAAACAAAAAACTTTGAATGCTAGAATGAAATATGATCCTGCTTATGCTACCTCACCTATCTTTGTTACTGATAAGGATTATGATTTCTCTGTTGATCCTGAGATAATTACTTTAGTTGAATCTGATCCTTTCTATGGCTATGAATCTAAAACTGTTGTGGCACATCTTACTTAATTAAATGATATAGCCACCCTGTTCACTAATGATGAGAAAACTCGGTATTATTATATCCTTAAATTATTTCCGTTCTCATTAAAGGGTGATGCTAAGATATGGTTTAATTCTCTTGATCCTGGTTGTGTGCGTAGTCCCCAGGATATGATTTATTACTTCTCTGCTAAATATTTCCCCGCTCATAAGAAACAAGCTGCTTTAAGGGAAATATATAATTTTGTGCAAATTGAAGAAGAGAGTCTCCCACAAGCTTGGGGGAGGCTTCTCCAATTACTTAATGCTTTGCGTGATCATCCTCTCAAGAAAAATGAGATACTTGATATCTTTTATAATGGACTAACCGATGCTTCCAGAGACCACCTGGATAGTTGTGCTGGTTGTGTTTTCAGGGAAAGAACTGTTGATGAAGCTGAAATTCTATTGAATAATATATTGACTAATGAAAATAATTGGACACTTCCTGATCCAACTCCTGAGCCAACTCCGAAGAAAAGGGGTATTCTATTTCTCAGTCCTGAAGATATGCAAGAGGCAAAGAAATCCATTAAAGAAAAGGGTATTAAAGTTGAAGATGTTAAGAATTTACCTTGTATTTAAGAAATACGTGGTTTTAATTTACCGCCTATTGAAGAAATACATGGTCTTGATAACCCGACATAGGTAGTAAAGGTAAATTTTCTCTATAGATATGATAAAGCTGAAATCCCTCCTGCTAAGCTTGCTAGCCAATGCTTAGATGAGTTTGATAACTTTATGGTTAAGCAAGAAGATTTTAATGCTTATGTTGGTAGACAATTGAAACATAATGCTTATATGATTGAACACTTGAGTGATTATATGGCTAATGTTAAAGTTGAACTAAAACTAATTAGTAAACATGCTTCTATGGTTACCACTCAAGTAGAACAAGTACTTAAATCTCAGAATGATTTGCTCAATGAATTAAATAGTAAGAAAAATGATAATGCCGTTAGAGTTATGACTAGAGGTGGTAAAATGACTCAGGAACGTTTGTTTCCTGAGAACCATCCTAAGAGAACTGAGCAAGATTCTCAGAGAAATAATATTGATGCATCTAGTCCTTCTAAGAGGAAGAAAAAGAAAAATGATAGGACTTTGCATGCTTTTAGTGAACCTGTTATTGACAGACCTGAGAATCCCAATGAGATTTCTATTTCTGATGCTGAAACACAATCTAGTAATGAACATGAACCTAGTAATAATGTTAATGATGATGTTCATGTTGATGCTCAACCTAGTAATGATAATGAAGTAGAGATTGAACCTGCTGTTGATCTTGATAACCCACAATCAAAGAATCAATGTTATGATAAGAGAGACTTTGTTGCTAGGAAGCACGGTAAAGAAAGAGAACCATGGGTTTAAAAACCCATGCCTTTTCCTCCCAAACCATCCAAGAAAAAGGATGATGAGGATTTTGAGCGCTTTGTTGAAATGATTAGACCTATCTTCTTGCGTATGCGTTTGACTGATATGCTTAAAATGAATCCTTATGCTAAGTATATGAAAGATATAGTTACTAATAAAAGAAAGATACCGGAAGCTGAAATTTCCACCTTGCTTGCTAATTATACTTTTAAGGGTGGAATACCTAAGAAACTAGGAGATCCCGGAGTACCAACTATACCATGCTGCATTAAAAGGAACTATGTTAAAACTGCTTTATGTGATCTTGGAGCTGGTGTTAGTGTTATGCCTCACTCTTTATATCATAGACTTGATTTGAATAAGTTGACACCTATCGAAATATCTTTGCAAATGGCTGACAAATCAATTGATATACCTGTCGGTATTTGTGAGGATGTGCCTGTTGTGGTTGCAAACATTACTATTTTAACGGACTTTGTTATTCTTGATATTCCCGAGGACGATAGTATGTCTATTATTCTTGGAAGACCCTTTTTGAATACTGCAGGGGCTGTTATTGATTGCACCAAAGGCAATGTCACTTTTCGTGTTAATGGTAATGAGCATACGGTACACTTTCCGAGGAAACAACCTCAAGTCCATAGTATCAACTCTATTGGAAAATTTTCAACAAGTACTATTGGAGGTTTTGAATTTTCTCTTCCTACTGTCAAGAAGAAATATGATATTCTTATTGTTGGGAACATGCATATCCCCGTTGAGGTAACCTAGTGTTATTCGAAAATTCTCCGGTTCCATGTTATTCGGAATGAGTTTGTTAACAAGACCTGATCAACCTTGTTAGTGGATTCCCTTTGATGAGCATGAGATGGATGAATTTAGATAACACAACTCTCTGTACCCTCTTTTCACTTTCTGTTATTTATATTAAATAAAGCAAAATAGTAATTTATGTCTGTTTTCTGAATTATCCATGCAATAAAAAATACCCCGAAAATAGAAGTTCTCCAAATGCCCTGAAATTTAAATATGTTTTTTTCTGGAATATTTGAGAATATCTGGCACTGAGAACGCAGTAGGGGAGCAAGCACCTGGCCACGAGGGTCCAGGGCGCGCCCACCCCCTGGGTGCGCCCCTTACCTCGTGGGCCCATGATGGCTCCCCTCCACTTATTTCAGCTACCAAACATTCCTTCTTCCTCCCAAAAACATCACTAGGCAGCTCAAACCCGAGTCCAAGCTCATCTTGCTGCCATTTTTGATCTCCTAGCTTAAAGCTCCATTCACAAAACTGCTTTGGGGGATTGTTCTTTGGTATGTGACTCCTCCAATGGTCCAATTAGTTTTTGTTCTAGTGCTTTATTCATTCCATATTTTTGCTGCTTAGGTGACCCTGTTCTTCTTGCATGTCAAATTTATGTGGTCAAAAGTAGTTTTGATGCATGATATTGCCTCTAGGCACTTGTAGGAGTAGTTGCTATCAATATTGTTGAGTTTGGTTCACTTTTTTTCAAAGTTACTAAAAATTTCAGAAATTTTTTAGAGGAAGAAATATGTTTAGGAAAATGTACCAAGGTGGTCCTTCAAGGAAGCAAGGACCCAGGCTCGCAATACGCGATGCCGATGATTAACCACCGAGGGAAGCTCAGGTGCAGGCTTGTGAATGGCCGTCAGAGGACTTTATGGATCGAGGAGGAATCAAGGAAGAATTTAACGCGTATGTGCGTAATGCCAATCTTGAGAGCTTCGAGGCAGATAAGTGCCGCCAATACCACTATGTCACTGATTCCTTTGTGAGAAGGTTTGAATTTTCATCATCACGCAATTCTCAAACTGTCCTATTAGATCTTTATGAAAATTCTTATACTATGGACTTAGAGGATTTTAATACTGCTTGCAAACTTCCAAAATGGGGCAACACTAGTGAGCCTCGCAAATCTGAGTTTAGAGATTTTCTTGCTAGTATAACTGTGGGGGAATCTAGAGATATAACACAAGCTACCATAGGGAGCATTCATTTTCCTGCTATACATTATTTTGCTCTCTTCATAGGTAGGTATATAAATGGTAAGGATGAAGCTTGTCACATGTGTGTCCCTGACCTAAGTGTTCTTAGGAGTGCTGTATTAGGAGATAAACATTATAATTTGGGAGCCATTGTTGCACGTAGGTTGCATAATAATAGATTTAATGGAGATTTCTTTGGTGGAATTTATGCAACCTGTCTAGCTAATTTTCTTGATATACCCATACGTGGGTATGATATTGAGTTGCCTCCTGTTTATTTAGATTATGAGGCTATGATTCATCATCAGTTTGTTGAGGGGAACGATCAGTTTCTCCAGTACCGACTAATCTTTGACAGACGACGCACCTATCATGTCGCTCACCCTGCTCCTACTTTCTTTGACTTTCAGGCAAAAGGGAGATATGTTATAACCAGGGAGGAGGCAACCGAGTACGAGAGGAGGGCGGAGACAGCTCGCCTCCAAGTTGCAACTCATTAGGCAATTGCCGCTGCATCTCAGTACGACCCCAGTTACAACTTTGGATATCCGTCAGGCCAGCCGTGGCCATAGACCAACTTAAGCCAAAAGCCTAAGCTTGGGGGAGTATGTATTTCTCCCTGACATTACATTCATGTTCACACACTCATGCTAGTTGTTGGTGCTCATACTTTTTTATTGTATCATCCATGCTAGTTTATTTTCCTTTTTATGCTTTCTTCTTGTGTGCTTAATCAACCTTAAGAAAAACAAAAAAAATTAGTTGTAGCTTTTTAGCTAGTTTACTATTCATGTTGTAGTAGTAGTAATTAAAAAGAAAACCCAAAAAGATTTCTTGTTCTTCTTTTGTTTGTTGGGAGCTTTCCCGTGTAAATAGTTTTATTTCTTTTCTTGTTCTTTGGGGGTCGAGAGGAGAAGACCATGATTAAAATGATTGAGTGGCTCTCATATGCATTATTGTTGATCTAACAAAGAGCCCATATTACCTTGTCTTCTTTCTCGAATTGAATGCTTGCAGATTCCAGCTTAGTCCAATGCATGTGCACTATTATTATTATCCACACAATTCGGTCATGCAAGTGAAAGGCAATAATGATGATTATATGATGAACTTATTGAGATGAGAAAAGCTGGTATGAACTCGACCTCTCTTGTTTTTGTAAATATGATTAGTTCATCCTTCCTGATTCAGCCTATTATGAATAAACATGTTTGCAATGACAATTAGAGATTATAGTTTCTTATGCCATGATTAATTAGCTAGGAGCTTATAATAGTTTAACTTGCGTGCCAACATGCTATTAAAATGGCCGTGATGTTGTATGATAGGGTGGTATCCTCTTTTGAACGATTCGAGTGGCTTGACTTGGCACATGTTCACACATGTAGTTGAAACAAAGTCAACATAGCCTCTACGATATTTATGTTCATGGTGCATTATATCCTACTCATGCTTGCATTCGGTGTTGATTAATTTTAATGCATGCTCATGACTGTTGTCGCTCTCTAGCTGGTCGCTTCCCAGTCTTTTGCTAGCCTTCACTTGTACTAAGCGGGAATACTGCTTGTGCATCCAATTCCATAAACCCCAAAGTTGTTCCATATGAGTCCACCATACCTACCTATATATGGTATCTACCTGCCGTTCCAAGTAAATTTGTATGTGCCAAACTCTAAACCTTCAAATAAACATTCTGTTTTGTATGCTCGAATAGCTCATGTATCAACTAGGGCTGTCTGTATCTTCCATTCTAGGCAGGTTATTCTCAAGAGGAGTGGACTCCGCTCCTCACTCACGAGAAAAGGGCTGGTCACCGGGATGCCCAGTCCCATGCTTTATGAAAATCAAATCAAAATAATAGCAAACAAAACTCTCCAGGGACTCTTGTTAGTTGGAGGCACTCGTTGTTTCAAGCAAGCCATGGATTGATGCTTGTTGGTGGAGGGGGAGTATAAACTTTACCATTCTGTTTGGGAACTGCCTATAATGTGTGTAGCATGGAAGATATCGATATCTCTCGGTTGTTATGTTGACAATGATATACCGCTCAAAATACCATTCATACCTATTTCAAAACCGAGCTCTAACACCTCTACAAATCCCCGCTTCCCTCTGCGAAGGGCCTATCCATTTACTTTTATGTTGAGTCATCATCCTCTTATTAAAAATCACCAGTTGGAGAGAACCGTTGTCATTTGCATACATTACTGTTAGTTTACATTGAGTATGACTTGACTGGATCTCTTTTACCATGAATTACAATGTCTAGTCAGTCCTTGATCTTTAAAGGTGTTCTGCATTTATGTTTTGCGGTCTCAGAAAGGGCTAGCGAGATACCATCTTGTTATATCATATCATAATTGTTTTGAGAAAGTGCTATCATCCGAGATTTATTATTATTGCTCGCTAGTTGATTATGCCATTGATATGAGTAAACATGAGACCTAAATGTTATTGTGAATATGGTTAGTTCATAATCTTTGCTGAAAACTTGAATGTTGGCTTTACATATTTACAACAACAAGAGCAAACAGAGTTTGTAAAAGTTTTTCTTTATCACTTTCAGTTTATCAACTGAATTGCTTGAGGACAAGCAAAAGTTTAAGCTTGGGGGAGTTGATACGTCTCCGTCGTATCTACTTTTCCAAACACTTTTACCCTTGTTTTGGACTCTAACCTGCATGATTTGAATGGAACTAACCCGGACTGACGCTGTTTTCAGCAGAATTGCCATGGTGTTATTTTTGTGCAGAAATAAAAAGTTCTCGGAATGACCTGAAAATCAACGGAGAATTATTTTGGAATATATAAAAATACTGGAAGGAAGATCCACGTTAGGGGGCCTCCACCTGTCCACGAGGGTGGGGGCGCGCCCTACCCCCCTGCGTGCGCCCCCTGCCTCGTGGGCCCCCTGACGCTCCACCGACCTCAACCCTGACTCCATATATTCACTTTTGAGGAGAAAAAAACCAGAGAGAAGGATTCATCGCGTTTTACGATACGAAGCCGTCGCCAAGCCCTAAACTCTCTCGGGAGGGCTGATCTGGAGTCTGTTCGGGGCTCCGGAGAGGGGAATCTGTCGCCATCGTCATCATCAACCTTCCTCCATCACCAATTTCATGATGCTCACCACCGTGCGTGAGTAATTCCATCATAGGCTTGCTGGACGGTGGTGGGTTGGATGAGATTTATCATGTAATCGAGTTAGTTTTGTTAGGGTTTGATACCTAGTGTCCACTATGTTCTGAGATTGATGTTGCTATGACTTTGCTATGCTTAATGCTTGTCACTAGGGCCCGAGTGCCATGATTTCAGATCTGAACCTATTATGTTTTCATCAATATATGAGAGTTCTTGATCCTATCTTGCAAGTCTATAGTCACCTACTATGTGTTATGATCCGACAACCCCGAAGTGACAATAGTCGGGACCACTCCCGGTGATGACCGTAGTTTGAGGAGTTCATGTATTCACTATGTGTTAATGCTTTGGTCCGGTACTCTATTAAAAGGAGGCCTTAATATCTGTTAGTTTCAAATAGGACCCCGCTGCCACGGGTGGGTAGGACAAAAGATGTCATGCAAGTCCTTTTCCATAAGCACGTATGACTATATTCGGAATACATGCCTACATTACATTGATGAACTGGAGCTAGTTCTGTGTCACCCTGGGTTATGACTGTTACATTATCGATCGCATCTGGCATAATTCTCTTTCACCATCCATTGCCTACGAGCTTTCCATATATTGTTCTTCAATTATTTACTTTTCTGCTGCTACTATTACAATCACTATAAAACCCAAAAAATATTACTTTTGCTACCGTTACCTTTTACCACCGTTACCACTACTATCATATTACTTTGCTACTAAATACCTTGCTGCAGATATTAAGTTTCTAGTTGTGGTTGAATTGACAACTCAGCTGCTAATACTTGAGAATATTCTTTGGCTCCCCTTGTGTCGAATCAATAAATTTGGGTTGAATACTCTACCCTCGAAAACTATTGCGACCCCCTATACTTGTGGGTTATCAGTAAGTAAACCGACTCCAAAACAGTTCTAATAGCAATTTTTCTCCGTTTTGGAATATTTAAGAAAATAGGAAAATAAGAAGTAGTCCGAATGGGACACGAGGCATCCACGAGGGTGGAGGGCGCGCCCTACCCCCTGGGCGCGCCCCCTTCCTCGTGGGCACCTCGTGTGCCCTCCGAACTCCGTTTTCTTGCACGACACTTCTTTTGGTCAGTAAAAATTCATTAGATAATCTCCCAAAGGTTTTGACCACCGTACCACGCAAATATCCTCTATTTTTTGTTTTGAGTTGTTTCTACCGTAGATTAGAGCAAGATGTCTTCTCAAGAGTCATTCGGGGAGAGTCGGGTGTCTCACCCGACACCGGGACCAGGAGCAAACAGTGATGCTGTCAAATTTGGGCCGTCAACGGAGGAAGAGATGGAGGCCGACTTGAAAAGGATAGATGCCATGGAAGAGGATCAAGAAGTTACTTCTCGTTTCCGAGCCGGATTCACGATGGGGGAACTACAGAGCTCAGCTATTCCAAACTCGGTCATCCCTTCCAATGTTAGATTTCCTTCTTATGAAAATATGAAAAAGAGTGTTACTTGTTCTCTCGCAGCTATGCAACATCCATGGGTGAAAGGAGCTTTAGCCGTCATGGGCAAGCTATGTAAGGAAATAATGGACCTCAAGTAGCAAGTCAATAAGCTCAAGGAAGAGAATCATATCCTGAGAGGCATCATCGCCAAGAATATCACATCACCACCTCTGAAGAAAGAGACATAGGCACATGGGTATGGGCACTCCCCTTGGCAACTGCCAAGCTTGGGGGAGGTTCCCCGGTATCGTATCACCATCACACTCCTATCTTTACCCTTTTTCTTAGTTCGATCCTTTTGGTAATATCTTGATCTAGTAGAATAAAGTTTTAGTATGATCTGGTTTTGAGTTATGCTTTACGATCCTTCTATGTAATCGAGTCCGTGAGCTATATATAATAAAGATTAATTTTGAGTCAAGGACTTGATTATCTTGCTAGGATCTTGAGGGAATAAAAGAAAGAACAAAAAGAATTAAAGAAATCATATTGATCTTATGGAGAGTAATGACTTCACATATAAAAGAGTATGATGAATAAAAGTTGTTGAGAGTTGACAAACATAGTTTTGGTCATCGTTGCAATTAATAGGAAGTAATAAAGAAAGAGAGGTTTTCACATATAAATATACTATCTTGGACATCTTTTATGATTGTGAGCACTCATCAAATATGATGTGCTAAAAAGTTGATGTTGGACAAGGAAGACAACATAATGAGTTATGTTTTCTTATATCCGAAATAAAGTATGTTGTCATGGATAATCCAACATGTTGAGCTTTCCTTTCCCCCTCATGCTAGCCAAATTCCTTGCACCAAGTAGAGATACTAATTGTGCTTCTGAATATCCTTAAACCCAGTTTTGCCATGAGTGTCCATCATACCTACCTATGGATTGAGTAAGATCCTTCAAGTAAGTTGTCTTTGTTGCATGCAATAAAAATTGCTCTCTAAATATGTATGATCTATTAGTGTGGAGAAAATAATCTTTATATGATCTTGTGATATGGAAGAAATAAAAGCGACGGACTGCATAATAAAGGTCCCTATCACAAGTGGCAATATAAAGTGACATTCTTTCGCATTAAGATTTTGTGCATCCAACCATAAAAGCACACGACAACCTCTGCTTCCCTCTATGAAGGGCCTGTCTTTTATTTTTGTCTCATGTCTTATACAAGAGTCATGGTGATCTTCACCGGCAAGCACATTGTGTTGGAAAGATCCTGATATATATGGCTAACTGGATGTGAGTTTTCATGAACTATTATTGTTGACATTACCCTAGAGGTAAAACGTTGAGAGGCAAAACTATAAGCCCCTATCTTTCTCTGTGTCCAATTAAAATTCCATACCCATAAGTATTGCGTGAGTATCAGCAATTGTGAAAGACTATATGATAGTTGAGTATGTGGACTTGCTGAAAAGCTCTTATATTGACTCTTTCCTATGTTATGATAAATTGCAATTGCTCCAATGACTGAGATTATAGTTTGTTAGTTTTCGATGAAGTTTCTGATTCATACTTCACATTGTTGACATTACCCTTGAGGTAAAAGGTTGGGAGGCAACAATATAATCCCTTATCTTTCTCTGTGCCCGATTAAAACTCCATACCCATAAGTATTGCGTGAGTGTTAGCAATTGTGAAAGACTAAATTATTGTTGAGTATGTGGACTTGCGGAAAAGCTCTTATATTGACTCTTTATGATGTTATGATAAATTGCAATTGCTTCAATGACTGAGATTATAGTTTGTTAGTTTTCAATGAAGTTTCTGATTCATACTTCACATTGTGAATAGATTGTTACTTTAGCATAAGAAATCATATGACAATATATATATATATATATATATATATATATATATGTTGCTGTTCTAAGAATGATCATGATGCCCTCATGTCTGTATTTTATTTTATCGACACCTCTATCTCTAAACATGTGGACATATTTTTCTATATCGGCTTCCGCTTGAGGACAAGCGAGGTCTAAGCTTGGGGGAGTTGATACGTCCATTTTGCATCATGCTTTTATATTGATATTTATTGCATTATGGGCTGTTATTACACATTATGTCACAATACTTATGCCTTTTCTCTCTTATTTTACAAGGTTTACATGAAGAGGGAGAATGCCGGCAGCTAGAATTCTGGGCTGCAAAAGGAGCAAATATTAGAGACCTATTCTGCACAACTCCAAAAGTCCTGAAACTCCACGGAAGTCAGATTTGGGACATATAAAAAAATATTGGGTGAAGAAAGCACCATAGGGGGGCCACCCACCATCCACGAGGGTGGGGGCACGCCCTACCCCCTGGGCGCGCCCCCTGTCTCGTGGGCCCCCTGGTAGGCCTCCGGTGCCCATCTTTTGCTATGTGAAGTATTTCGCCCTGGAAAAAATAATAAGGAGGCTTTCGGGACGAAGCGACGCCGTCTCGAGGCGGAACCTTGGCGGAACCAATCTAGGGTTCTGGCGGAGCTGTTCTGCCGGGGAAACATCCCTCCGGGAGGGGGAAATCATCACCATCGATCCTCTCATCGGGAGGGGGTTAATATCCATCAACATCTTCACCAGCATCATCTCCTCTCAAACCCTAGTTCATCGCTTGTATCCGATCTTTGTCTCAAAACCTCAAAGTGGTACCTGTGGGTTGCTAGTAGCGTTGATTACTCCTTGTAGTGGATGCTAGTTGGTTTATTCAGTGAAAGATCATATGTTCAGATCCTTTGTGCATATTAATACCCATCTGATTATGAACATGAATATGATTTGTGAGTAGTTACGTTTGTTCCTAAGGACATGTGAGAAGTCTTGCTATAAGTAGTCATGTGAATTTGGTATTCGTTCGATATTTTGATGAGATGTATGTTGTCTTTCCTCTAGTAGTGTTATGTGAACGTGGACTATATGACACTTCACCATTGTTTGGGCCTAGGGGAAGGCATTGGGAAGTTATAAGTAGATGATGGGTTGCTAGAGTGACAGAAGCTTAAACCCTAGTTTATGCGTTGCTTCGTAAGGGGCTGATTTGGATCCACATGTTTCATGCTATGGTTAGGTTTATCTTAATACTTTTTTGTAGTTGTGGATGCTTGCAAGAGGGGTTAATCATAAGTGGGATGCTTGTCCAAGGAAGGGAAGTACCCAAGCACCGGTCCAACCACATATCAAATTATCAAAGTAACGAACGCGAATCATATGAGCATGATGAAAACTAGCTTGACGATATTTCCCATGTGTCCTCGGGAGCGCTTTCCTTTATATAAGAGTTTGTCCAGGCTTGTCCTTTGCTACAAAAAGGATTGGGCCACCTTGCTGCACCTTGTCTACTTTTGTTACTTGTTACCCGTTACGAATTACCTTATCACAAAACTATCTGTTACTGATAATTTCAGTGCTTGCAGAGAATACCTTACTGAAAACTGCTTGTCATTTCCTTCTGCTCCTCGTTGGGTTCCACACTCTTACTTATCGAAAGGACTACGATAGATCCCCTATACTTGTGGATCATCACCGACTGTTCCAAAGCCACCTAGACTTTTACTATTATTAGAGGTAAAGCTAGTTCATACAGTCGAATCTAAGAGTTGGTTCAAATAGGGAAGAAAGTGGGAAAGATGTAGCATGAATCTAGGACTTGGTTCTAAGAGGAAACGGGGAAAAGTAGTAGATACTGGCTACCCAACCAGTCTCTTGGCTGAAAAGGCAAAGAAAGCGTGGTGGATGGCGAAGGGTGGGGGAGGTGGACCTGTCTCTTGGTCGAAAAAGGAAAGAAAGTTAGGGGTGTTGGGGGACAACGTAAATGAGAACGAGCAGGTCTAGATTTCTTGTGCTCACATAGGAAAATGTCATCGAGGAGATAAAAAATGGGACAAATGCAGGCATGCTGCCTGAGTGTTTCCCGCTCTCGGCAACCACATCTGCCTCACCACTTTATGCCCCTACTGTCCCTACGCCCATAGTAAAATCACATGAAGCATTAAGCAATGCCACCTAATGTCACTATTAAGTAATGGTTTAGTGCCATCGATAAATTGAAGCAATGCCACCTAATGCCACCATTAAGTAACGGTCTAGTGCCGTTGATAAATTGAAGCAATGCCACCACCATTTTATGAAGTGCTTCTGTCTTGCTTTATTCCCCATGAATTGTGTTTTTACAGTTACACTTAAATCTCACACCGCTAACATTGCTTCATCGCAGTGGAACTGCACAAATTTGATTGCATATTTACAGGCCATGTGTTACTCTCATGACAGTAATACTAATGCTATTGTTCTGCATGTTAATCTAGTGGAAGTGTTGATGTGATGTGATGCTACTTACTTAAGGGAAATTTCATACTGTCAATGTAGTGCCAATTATAACACAATAGATGCTGCTATTAATCATATGCCACTGCAAATAAGTATCACTGTTTAAATAACCGTATTTCATATTTGCGCAAACAGAGATGTATGTCTCCATATCATTTCTATCTGCGCAATCAAAAGTACACACATCAGTTTTAGTAGAACTGCACAAAATGAGATGGCTACTCCTAGCTATTGCCGTCTAACCACCCGTCTTCCAGGTATTCCTACATTTGTAGTAACTAGGTAGAGTGACCAATGCAATCTAAAAGAAGACGATTCATACTTTTTACTTCCTAATTGCAGTGCAGGGACGAGCGAAAACAAATGCATCCTAGTAGGGAATGCACTTTCTCCCAGTTCATCCATGGACCGAGGACTAGTTGGCACGGCTGCACAGAGGTTTTTGGGATAGGTGCACGGACAAGAGGCATTGTGGTCTGCTTATTTCTATAAATAGCGGTGCTTAAATTTAGTGGAATTACACAAGAAGTTCAGATGGTCAGTACACTACATGGTTCAGTTCACATTCCAACTGAGAACACAATTATAATTGGTTATTCTGGAATGAGAGAACCTAACCCTGGATGGTGGCAACAAGAAAAACCAGAGTGAACTCAAGGAAATTAAAGCCTGCCTAGAGAGGCTCTTTGCTCAGAGAAGCCTTGCTTGATTTTTCCTGATTTGTAAACCTTCTCACAACTTTGTCTTTTGATGTGAACTAGTATATGTTTATTATGTTCTATGAATCATTGAGATGTATAAAATTTCTTAACTTATTCTTTTCAAGTATTTTGTGAAGCCAAGTTTAATGTGAATGTTCCACATGAACGCTGGACTAGTGCGTGAATGTTTGGAATTTACATTGTGGCCTTAGTTAACTGCATGAACCACTGTAACAAGATACCTAGTTGCTTATATGTCAGACAGTAGATTATTGATTATTAGTTGGTCGATAGCCGACTTTTCTTGTGTTGAAGTGAGCTGAGCCAATGTGACGTGTTTTGCACAACTGCTTACAAGTGGGGTAGCACCAATAGTGTTTACAAGTACTTAACCAGCCTTACGTACCCTATGCATACGTCAGCGCATAGTTCTCGAACGAGTACTCTATTTTATCAAACACACACTGCTCGTATGATAAACTGTGCAACTTATGTCTTACCATGCCATATTCATGAAAAAACTAGTGAGGACACATCTGTTTCGGCAACAATTAGGATGGTTCTCACATGATTCACGGGAACACAAAAGTAGCAGCAGTTCCCATAGATGGATTCAAACAGAGTACTAGCCCTAGAGGGCTCAATAATTGGCAAGGTTCGGATAATTAGACACAATCCAAACTACTATTAAACACTAGGTGGGCCAACTATTTCATGCCTCGATCTAATTTGGGATGGACACAAGACGGACCTTGCCATGAACATCATCAAGGACGTCCAGCAGTAGCTCAATCCTGTGAACCTTCCTGAAGATAACCTTGTGGCCTTGCCACTGATAAACATGTTTATGGAGGCATGCCATGTTATCTTCCTGCGTAAGCTTGACAAGAACAGTATACCTCACAAACAAAGGAGTAGCTTTGAACTTCTTGTGCTTCAGTACACCCTCGACTACACGCCTCACAACAGTGAGGCTGGAATACATCTCGACATCGGTATAAGTGCAAATGGCTTCCAGGATCCAACGGCCTAAGAACTCTGTTTTCCCAGTGCGTATATTCAGGTCATCCGCCTCATAGCGAGTGACATGTACAACCACACAATCCTTGTCTACATCAGGGCTCTAATTGAAACAGAAACAAATTCTGAATTACTTTCCAATATAAGAAACACAAGTTATTTAAACCACTATGTAGAGTCAAAAGTATGCATGATAGGGAAGGTAGCATGGCACCGAAGCTAATGAAATTTTGCATTATTTATCACCACATACTTAGATGAAAAACCACAACGAGATCGGCAAAGAAGAAAATCACCCTGGGCAGCTCAGCGGAGGGGGGGACACATCCTCTAAGGGGGAAAACTGCTCCTGCAGGGCCATGGGGGCTGTAACCTCAAACGGGGCATTGACCATCTCAGTAGTGGCCGTGAGCGTATCTGGGGTCGGCTCGGTGGCTGCCTCCATCTTCTTGGAGCTCTTTGTCTCGTGGGGATCAACCTCCCGTGTCTGCTCCAACATCGACAAATCTTTGCCTTGTTCTCCTTGGTCCATCATGAAACTGACAAATACTAGGAGACCACTGAAAGGAAAACACAATCGCAATGACAATGAAACAAAAAAGAGAGTGAGGATCGGTTACTGCTTTGCGAAAGTTCTTTTTTTCTGAACGAAAATATACCAACATCACGGATCTGCTTACCTTCCCTTCGTTGGGAAAGAAGAACAGTGTCATTTGCGAGTGTTGGCTTTCTTGAAGATGGTGAGGGAGAAGGGGATTCAACGAAGAGTGAAATGATGGTTGCTTCATCCGTCAAACTTAAACTGTGGGGAGGTGGGGTTTTGTGATATGACGGATCGTTACTGCCGCGCTATGATCGGGGTGACTCTCTGCCTGCATACTGCCTTCTAGTTTGGTGGATGGCATTTGGGCCCATGCACTGCATGGCCCGCATGTCGGTGAACAAAAGTAAAATGGCATTCAGTAGAGGGAGACGTTTTGATGACCTTGGAGGAGCCATAAGCGGTAGTGTATCCACTGTACTAGTAGTAATTGTTTTTATGGGTAGTTGTAGAGTGTCTCCACTGTACTAGTAGTAATTGTTTCTATGGGACCAAGACAAAACAGCACATCCACCCTAGTAAATAATAAAATAAATTCAAAAGCCCATATATTTACTTAATGAGAGGCGCTACCCAGCACACCGCCCCCAAAAAAACTTGAGTGCTCTTCTTCCTTCTCACTCCCACCCACCTCACGTCAGCTCGCTCCACTTGTACCCCCAAATTCCTCACCTCACTCCTACAGAAAACCCCAGCTCCCCTTCTTCCTCATTACTACAGAAAACCCCCGTCTCCCCTTCTTCTTCACTCGCACTAAAACTAGGCTCGTCATTCGTCACTCTGCTCAAATCTATGAGCTCGACGCGACGTCCTCGAGGAAAATGGAGTCGGCTGACCCCAGCGCCAAGAAGATGAGGCTCCCGCCAGCGGTGACGCTTGTTGTAGATCCCGCACACGGCAGTGCAGGGAGAAGCAGCGAGCCCGCCCCCACCGGATCCCAGGAACCCGTAGAATCTCAGGTGGACCGCATCAGCGATCTGCCGGACGCCATCCTTGGGGAGATCATCTCGCTTCTCCCCACCAAGGATTGCTGCCGCACCCAAGTCCTCTCAATTCGGTGGCGCCCTCTATGGCGTGCCATGCCCCTTAATCTCGATTGTCGTTAGCTATCTCTCTTTAATGATTTTGAACTCCCCAGAGCCATCATCTCCTCCCACCAGGGCTCCGTTCAAAGCCTCTGCATCCCGTCATGCTACCTGAGCAAGCATACCATGCCCTGCACGGTGGACGCCTGGCTGAAATCCCCTGAATTCACAGGACTACAACTGCTTGAGTTCTACTATTCCCCAGGAAATTTAAGGAAATATGCCCTAGAGGCAATAATAAAGTTGTTATTTTATATTTACTTATATCATGATAAATGTTTATTATTCATGCTAGAATTGTATTAACCGGACACTTGATACATGTGTGGATACATAGACAAAACACTGTGTCCCTAGTAAGCCTCTTCTAGACTAGCTCGTTAATCAAAGATGGTTAAGTTTCCTACCCATAGACATGTGTTGTCATTGATGAACGGGATCACATCATTAGGAGAATGATGTGATGGACAAGACCCATCTCTTAGCTTAGCATGTTGATCGTTCAGTTTTATTGCTATTACTTTCTTCATGTGAAATACATATTCCTTTGACTATGAGATTATGCAACTCCCAGACACCGAAGGAATACCTTATGTGCTATCAAACGTCACAACGTAATCAGGTGATTATAAAGATGCTCTATGGGTATCTCTGAAGGTGTTTCTTGGGTTGGCATAGATCAAGATTAGGATTTGTCACTCCGAGTATTAGAGAGGTATCTCTGGGCCCTCTCGGTAATACACATCATAATAAGCCTTGCAAGCAATGTGACTAATGAGTTAGTTGCGGGATGATGTATTACAGAGCGAGTAAAGAGACCTGCCGGTAACGAGATTGAACTAGGTATGTAGATACCGACGATCGAATCTCGGGCAAGTAACATGCCGATTAAAAATGGAATAACATATGTTGTCATTACGGTATGACCGATAAAGATCTTCGTAGAATATGTAGGAACCAATATGAGCAACGAGGTTCCGCTGTTGGTTATTGACCGGAGAGGCGTCCCGGTCATGTCTACATAGTTCTCGAACCCATAGGGTCCGCACGCTTAATGTTCCATGAAGATTTTGTATCATATGAGTTATGTGATTTGGTGACCGAATGTTGTTCGGAGTCCAGATGAGATCATGGACATGATGAGGAGTCTCGAAATGTTTGAGAGGTAAAGATTGATATATAGGACGATGGTGCGCCCCATGTAGGCTGAAATAGCAGGGGAAGGAAAGAGGAGAAGAGAGAAAAGAAGGGGAGGGATTCGGCCTCGTCCTTCCTTCTCTCCTCCGCCCTCCTTCGTTCCCCCTCTGAAAGTTATGGTAAGGGGGGCGGGGGCGAATTGCACTAGGGTCCCAAGTAGGATTCCTCCTACTTGGGTGCCCCCTTGGCTGCTCCCTCTCCCCCCACCTATATATATGAGGGGGAGGTGCCTAGAACACACAACAACATATGTTAGCTGTGTGTGGCGCCCCCCTCCACAGTTTACGCCTTTGGTCATATTCACATAGTGCTTAGGCGAAGCCTTGCGCGACTCACTTCACCATCACCATCACCATGCCGTCATGCTAACGGAACTCTCCCTCAACACTTTGCTGGATCAAGGGTCCGAGGGACGTCATCAAGCTGAACATGTGCAGAACTCGGAGGTGCCGTACGTTCGGTGCTTGATCGGTCGAAATGAGAAGAAGTTCGACTACATCAACCGCGTTGTCAAACGCTTCCGCTTTCGGTCTACGAGGGTATGTGGACACACTCTCCCCCTCTCGTTATTATGCATCTCCTAGATAGTGTTGGGGAACATAGCATGCAATTTCAAAAATTTCCTATGTGACAGCCTGGTTTTTGCCCTCTTTTATTTGCCTGATTTTCATTTGAATTGATTTTGAAATTTGGAGTTTTTGAATCTTTTTATGTGGACTTAAACACTTGGGTACCCTTGGCTTTCACCCAAGTGCCTCATCTCCATCTCTAATCATCATTTCCTCTCTGGTTCACCTCATAATAATATTTGGAATATTTTTCTTTAATGAAAATATTCATTTCCTTCTCTTAAACCCTAGCTAGATCAATGTGCTCCAAAGCAACCCCAATTTTTCTTGCCCACAAAAATATGAGAAAATTCACAAATATTCTTTGAACCCTAAGGCACCTTCCTGAGCAAAAATATTGCACCACTTTTTGGAATATTTTTGCTACAGAAAATATTTTCTGTTCTGGACAGAAATGGTGGTTTCTACAGCAACTACCATTTTACTTGCTCCAATGAGGCTGATTTTTCTTGTGCATCATCACCTTAGTAGATGATTGCTAGCCTCCAAAACCCAACCCCAAAATCCAAAGTTACTGATCAGAAACTTACCTGGCTTGTAAAATCTTTTCTACTGCGTCTGGGTCCAAACCAAATCGTGGTAATCTTCAAAACTACCATGAACAACAAGCCAGACATGAACTTTGGACATAGGTCGGCCTGAGGGCAATGTTCACGCGGTGAACATGCGTGTACATGATGCCAGCCTGCGTGTCGATGCGCTCTCAGTGCCGCCGAGCGCTCTATTTCACGCGTGCTCGCTTCCCCGACTACCAAAGCGTGCCAAACCTCGCCACCATCTTCGTCCAAACCCCCTTAACTCTCCCCTGGCACTCGCCAACGCCGGAGCTCGCCGCAGCGAGCCCGGGCACGGTCCGACCAACATAACAGTGCGGTGTGCACTGTGCTCGTCGCCTTCTCCTCGATCATGTGCTCGTCCCCATTCGCCCACAGTCCCCGTGTGAGCTGCGTCGCCTTCTCCCTCTCTCACTGACACCGCTCGTCGCCGGGCGCCATGTCCAGGTGTCAACGGCGGAGCCCGATCACCCCGCTGCTCACCTATAAATGGAGCCACCCCCAGCCTCCTTGAGCACCATCCTCCACTCCCACACACCCCACAACATTGTAGAGAACCGTAGCCCGGCCGGGCAGGCCGCGGGCCGCCGTCCCCGAGCTCGAGCTCGCAAGCGATCCTCTCATGTCGTCAAAGTAGCTCCAGCCCCTCCCAGGCCTGGCCAACCCTTCCAGGGCCTCCGCCACTCTCCGGTGGTGCTATTTCCCCTAGTTGGAGCCCCTGGAGTCACCGCTGTTCGCCATCGTCTTCGTCTCCGGCGACCTCCGCTCTCTGCCTCCGCTTGCGAGGTCGATTCCGAAGCCGTCCGACCACCCCTAGCTACGCTACGGGCAGGTGCGTCTCCATTTCCTCTCTCGATCCCTCCCTCTCGTTTTGGCCAAGGAGCCCTCGTCACAGGCGTGAGCTCCGGCAAAGCCGTGACCTCCTCTATTTCCTTCTCCCTCCCCCCTCACTTGACTAGCGGGGCCCGCTAGTCAGCCACTCAGTACGCGCGCGAAGCGGTATGAGTGGTGGCGCCCTGAGGCTTTACGCCTTCAACGTCACCCCCAGTCTGTTTTTATTTAAATTCAAATTTCATTTATATCAAGAGAGATTCAAACATCTATAACTCTTCAACCATAAGTACAAATGAATTGATTCTTTTTGCATTGTGTTCTTTGCAAAGAAATCTAGCAGCCCACCAAAAATGGGATTTTTCCTTGCTATATAGATTTTTTTGGTGATTTTCAGAAGGGTTCTTGATGTTTTCTTTTTGTGCTTAAAATTATTTTCAGAGAGTGAAGCTTGTCTTGAGGAACACCAGAGGGCTTGTGAGCCTCATCTGCACTAAGGCAAGCCACAACAACATTTTCATGATGCCACTTCAATATTTGTGATTTTCTTACATGAATGAATGAATTAATCCATGCATTTAAATCATTATTATTATGTTATTTATATTTTGTTAAGTGTTTATTTAAGTTTATATGCTTATATTATCAAAAAGTGTGTAGGTAACTAAGTTGTTATAGAAACTAGAATTAATCTTTGCTATGACAGAAATAATATGGTTATGGATATAAGTAATTAATTGGGATTATTTTCTTGCATGAGAAAAATGATAAAATTGGTTAGAAAAGATTATGTTTAATGTGAGGTTACTCCTAACCAGAGAAGTATGAGGAGTTGTTGATGTTATGCTTAGTGTGGATTTAGTTGACTCAGTCATTTCCGTTAATATGTGGTGCATATCTTAGTGTTGCATTTCATGGCATAATATGACACCGGTTATTTTTTATTTAACTTGAACCTGATAATAATACAACTTGAATATATCGTTGACCGGGTCATGGTGCCACTGAATCGAGTTTTTCCCAGTGCAACCACATTTTCCTGTATGGGAAGGCCTTTATTTGGTCTGTTGTCATGCCTCTGGTCGGTGCCTCCAACTAGGGAAGGTTATGGGCGTGCGGTACCCTGGCCCAGTAAGCAGACATAACCTTGTGAGACCGTTGTTGAGATTTTTGGTACCGGTCCCCGTGAGGGACGTTTGGCCATGACGGTGGTCGTTCTGTCTTTGGTAGACACGGGGCCACCCAGGACTAGCCCAGTTGGGAGTGGGTCGGAGTGGTCGAGAGAGTGTCATGGCAATGGAGGGGTTTTGTCGGAATGCCATTGGTCCACCTGAATGGGAGTACGAGGCCATGGGTTTCGTGGTGTGGGTACAGTGCGCTACCTCTGTAGAGTGTATTAATCTATCGATAGCGGAGTCCATGGTTATGGACACCTCGAAAGTAGGTCACACCATGGGTCAACGTTTAATTAATCTTGCACACTAAGTCATGAAGTTTGCACTGTTGAGGATGGCGGGAAGGTCATCCTGTCAGTTGAGACCAAGTGTTGGTCATGGTTGTGATCGCCGGAAGGATCACTGTTTGAGACCAAATATTGGTTGTGGCTATGGTCGCCGGAATGATCACGAGGTATCCATAGCTAAGATCATGTGGTTGGTACATTGGTGATCCAGAAGCGATCACCATTGATAAGCTAGTCCGAGGGACTGTTCTCATAAGAGCGTGATCACAACATGTTGGTTATATTGTTGCATTACTAATAATTGGTTAATTATCATGATATTTTTTGTCATTATGCTTATGCTTGTTGTGAGCTTGCAAGTACATTCAATATACTGACATGGCGTGTCATGCCAGATTTCAGGAAAGTCCCATGGAAACAAGTGATGTTTGAGTCTAGATCGTGTCCACATCGGTGTCCCTGTGCTATGGAGCTTCCGCTACAACGTTGTCCCGCTGCCGCGTAGTTGTTATGATCGAGGCCCCTTTATGTTCACTATATAATGTACATATTGTTCAGTCGCACCGGGTGTGCCGCTTGGCCTTGCTACCTGTTGTAATGTAAACTTGGAGCCGCTAGCATCAATAAAGCGGTTGTTTTCTGTACCAAGATGTTGTGTGTTGCCAGAAGACATGATCTCTGGGCACAATGCAAGGTATACCGGTCGCTCTGAGCCGAGATGCCACATCCTATGATCACGCAAGATCTATCTAGGAGATGCATAGCAACGAGAGGGGGAGAGTCTGTCCATGTACCCTCGTAGACCGAAAGTGGAAGTGTTAACTTAACATGGTTGTTGTAGTTGAACGTCTTCGCGATCCAACCGATCAAGCACCAAATGTACGGCACCACCGAGTTCAGCACACGTTCAGCTCGATGACGTCCCTCAAACTATTGATCCAACAAAGTGCCGAGGGAGAGTTTCATCGGCATGATGGCGTGGTGACGGTGACGGTGATGTGATCCGCGTAGGGCTTCGCTTAAGCACTACGACAATATGAGTGGAGGAGTAAACTATGGAGGGGGGCACCGCACATGGCTAAGAGAACAATTGATGTGTTTTGGGGTGCCCCCTGCCCCCGTATATAAAGGAGGAGGGGAGGAGGCCGGCCTAAGGGAGCACTCCATGGGAGGGGGGGGACCGACTAGGACTCTTAGTCCAAGTCGCCCCCTTCCTTCTTTCAGAGGGGGAAGTGGGGAAGGAGAGCGAGAGGTGGAAGGAAAGGGGGCCCGCGCCCTTCCCCTTGTGCAATTTGGACAGCCCATGGGGGGAGGCGCGCGCCACCCCTTGCGGGCTCCCCTCTCTCTCCCCTATGGCCAATGTAGGCCCATTACTTCCCTGGGGGTGCTACCTCTTGAGCACTGCGTTGGTTTTCCCTTGAAGAGGAAAGGGTGATGCAGTAAAGCAGCGTAAGTATTTCCCTCAGTTTTTGAGAACCAAGGTATCAATCTAGTAAGAGACCACGCGCGAGTCACCTCGTACCTACACACACAAATAAGAACCTCGCAACAAACGCGATAAAGGGGTTGTCAATCCCTTCACGGCCACTTGCAAGAGTGAGATCTGATAGAGATGATAATAATAAGATAAATATTTTTAGTATTTTTATGATATAGATTGAAAGTAAAGATTGCAAAATAAAGTAGATGGAAACTTATATGATGGAGAATAGACCCGGGGGGCGATAGGTTTCACTAGTGGCTTCTCTCAAGATAGCATAAGTATTACGGTGGGTGAACAAATTACTATCGAGCAATTGATAGAGTAGTGAATAATTATGAGGATATATAGGTATGATCATGTATATAGGCATCACGTCCGTGACAAGTAGACCGACTCCTTCCTGCATCTACTACTATTACTCTACACATCGATCACTATCTAGCATGCATCTAGAGTATTAAGTTCATAAGAAGTGTAACATCCCAAAATTCTAAATTTTGGAATGTTAAAATAAATAGATAGATAGATTGTTTGTTTGATTGTTGTGTGATTGATTGAGTGAAATTCAAAACTTTTTGAAAGTTAAATGAGAGGGAAAAAAGGACTTTCCCAAACTTTCATTTTGCATTTTGATCTCCATGAATTCAAATTCTTTCAACTACAAAACCCTAGAGAGAAGATGATATGACTTCTTCAATTTAATTAAATGAAAAGGGTTTTTGAAAATATTTGAATTTCATTTGAAAAATATTTTCCAATTCAGAAACTTCAAGCAACTCAATGATTTTCATGAGCGAAGATAAAATGACTTCTTCAAAACATATGAAATATGAGTTGGGAGTTTCAAAGAATTAAATTCAAAGTCCCATTGAATTTATTTTCAATTTGGGGTTATTTGGGTTTTACTCAAATTATTTTTCTCCAAAAATAAAATATATGGAAATTAGGGTAAAATGATTCCCTACATCAGTAAATTGGAGATAAATAAATTTGAAATCATTTTGGTATTTTAAAATGATTTTTATTGGATTTTAGTAGGGCAGTAGCACTCTTTGAATTATTTGAATTTTTCTGGATTTTATTTGACACTAGAAAAATGTTCACGTTATAGGAAATCTTTTTCTGAAAATTTTGATATATTATATGCCTATATAATATTTTTATTTATTTCATTATTTTTATTTTTCTAGAAAAATGGTTAAAAAAATCTTCTCCCCGAACTGGGCCGGCCCAGCCGAAGCGAGGCCAAGGCCCAGCTCCGCGCCGCCTCGCCCGTCGTCCCCGACCGGGACTCCTCCCGAGTCCGCCGTCGCGCCGCCATGCTCGCCGTGCCCGCCCCGGCCTCCTCTGCCCCCCTCCCACACGCCAATGCGCCGCCCCTCCCTCCATAAAAGCCCGAGGCCCCACCTCGCCTCCTCTCGCTTCACTGTCGCCGCCCTCGCAGATCGCCGCCGCCGCCCTCGCAGATCGCCGCTGCTGCAAGCGAGCTGCTCGCCGCCTCTTGCCTCGCGTCGCCGCCGCTGCTAGCTCCGCTGCCCCGCGCCGCCTTCCCGCACCGTGTAGTCACCGCCCCACCCTGCCGTCGCCGTAGATCTCGCCGGAGATCGCCGGAAACTGCCACCGCCGGGTTTTCGCCGTTAACCGCCCCGAACCGACCGAGCCGGTATAACCGCTATAAAACCCTCCCCGGATTTTCTTTGTTTATTTATTTATATAGATCAGCTTTTCTTTTAGATCGGTTTTTATATTTAGGTTAGTTATTTTGCGAGCATTCATTAGCTAGGGTTAGGCAGCGAACGGATTCGTTCGTTAGCGTTCTATAATGAACGTTCGGCATTTAGTTTTTTTTCTTTTTCTTTTTTTAAATTTCTGGCCAGGGACCTATCTGTGATGATTTTTCTTTATAGATTAGTCCCTGTTCTTCAATCGATCACTACTTTTTGCTCGTTAGTCAGAATTAGATGAAACCAACGCCCACTTCTTCGTTATGATCCCCTCTATACATATAATCAACTTAAACATGTTTTTGAAAGTTTTGAAAATTGAATTAGATCAGATTTGTAATTGAACTTGTGTTGTTCATAACTCGAGTTTTATAACTCCGTTTGAGTTGATTCTTTTTGCAAATCGAAGCTCTTGACCTAAACTTTCTGATAAGGCCAAAACATAATTTTGGTAATGTTAGAAATTGTTTTATGTTGCAAGATTTATTTGCTTGGTTTTGATGTTTTTCGAACTGTCTTCTTCATTCTTCCCGATCTTTTGAGTGATTGCTTATGTGTGGTTACTATGGCTTCCTTACGATAGATTGACTGGAGTGTGACGAGTAGAACTATCAAGAGTTTTGAGTGCGAATCATCTTCATCAACATTGCAGGCAAGTTCACACTTTAATCATATCCCTTTCATACCCAGTTTTTATGCATTAGTTTCACCCTCAAATATTGCATGGTTAGGATTTGATAACATGTGGGTATTGGAAGTAGTTGATGAGGTAGGAACGTATTGCCCTGCATTCAAACCTTGGGAGTTACTTTTATGTTATGCTATTATTTCCATGTTATGCTCGTAGACGTGGATTGGGATTGAGTGTATTCCATGATAGATGTGAGATTGTTAATTAATGGTTAACTTAAGGTGGCAACTTTAATACACATCTGGGTGGACTGAGGCACCTGGGGTATCCAGTGATTGTCTGTATTTTTGGAAATCCCAGGGTACCGTGTGATTCTCCTATGGACTGCCACCCAGGCTCAAAGGGATCATAAGATTATTCATGCTGGAAACTTCCGTGTGCAGCCACATGCCATTATGGGTTCTGGCATAGTTGAGTAAGTTGTGGGAAACCTTTCCATGATGGGCTAGCAGATGTAGGGGATTGTAGGTTTACCGGCCTATTTATCGGTTAAGGGGACCTCTTCGAAAAGACTCTGTCTCGGTCATCCGTTTCTCAAACATCATGAAGTGCGAGAAATCCAACGGAGGAGATCGAGTCTTGTGGGGAAAAGTGCACAAACCTCTGTAGAGTGTACAAACTAATCATGGTTAGCCATGTCCCCAGTTATGGACATCTTGAGTATCTGGTTCTTGGATTATCATGTTGATCTCATCACTCTAAATTAATTTTGTTGGGTTATTAATTACCTTTTAATTGGGATTGAGATGGGGTTTACCATTCTCAATGTTTTCAACCAACTTTGTAGTTAAATAAAATGTATTCCTTTGCAGTAGGGAAAATTGGCTTTTCGCAAAAACATTATAACCATAGAGCTTTTCCACCAGCCATACATGCATGTAGTGATAGCTATTATTCATCATTATCCTATGGTGTGAATTTGCCAGTACATTCAATGTACTAACCCTTTGTGGTTGCAACGTCTCATGTTGCAGGATTTCTTATGACGAGTAAGTGATACGTTAGGGTTACGGTTTCTACATTCAACTTTGCCGTTGGTGTTGATGGGAATCCACAACCTTGTTGTTACTTCCGCTATTTGGATTGAGGTAATAGTATTTACGTTACTTTATACATGTGATTTACCTGTGTTATAAATCCTCGAGTACTGTGTGTGTCAGCATACTGATCCAGGGATGACACTAATGCACAGAGACTTGACCGTCTGAGGTCAGGTCGCTACAAGAACAGAGTAACGCCTTAAGCAAGATGACATGATGTAGAGGGATTCTGCCTACCGTCTGAGGTCAGGTCGCTACTAGCTAGTCAACAAATGATTCTGCCTACCAGCCGTTGGATTGACATCCAACATCTGTCGTGTATCTTCTATCTATTGTTTTGTTCCTCCAGCCGCCCAAACCAAACCACCCCGTCGGTTCCACCTGCTCCAGCCTCCCATGGCTGGCTGCGCCTCCGCCACCCTACCGTACCCTCCAACGTTGGCCAGTCTCTCCCTCTATTCCCCCACACGTCCTGTTATTCTCCAGCGACGTCAACCCCAACATGCACCCTCATACTCCCTCCGCCTGCGATAGGACCGGCGCATCTTCCACGGCTCCTATTCATTCCGTCTGAGGCCTCGTCGTCGTCCTCCGCCTTGGTTCGCTCGTCGTGCGTGGTGCGCCGCCCTCTTGCGTTGTCAACATCGTCAACAACCGAGAGGAACAAGGAGATGACTGTCCGTGGAGAGGATGACAGTAGGGACCCACTAGGGTCATGGCAGTACGCAAGAAAGTGCCTCATTATTACAAGCCCAAAAAAATGGTTCCTCCTAATGGTTGGACATCTGGGGCCCACGCTATTGTCAACGTAGTCAATAAATGAGAGAATTACACAGCGAGCGGCTGACACCAAGGACCCGGCACGTCGTGCAGTTGTTATTTACTTTTTTTAGGAACAAGCATATGTTATTTATACTAGTTTTAGAGACGTATCAGGGTAACAACGGGGTTGTGCAGGGGTTGTGGCCCATCTGGCCAGGGTTTTATTTATGTTTACCACATCATGAGCCCAGTTGTGTTTTTTTCTTGCTGAAAATGGTTAGCCCAGTTCTATTTTTTTAAAGAAATACCCAACCGAGGCCTACTTGCTTTGTCAGCCCTACTGGGCTGCAAATCTTTCAAGACGAGGAGAATTTCATTCGGCTTGCCCAGAAAATGGGCTATCCGTAATAAAAAAATGGGTTGTACATTTTTAAAACACATCAAACCGGGAATTAGTTTCACTTTTTTTCATTTCAAGATTTTAAATTCCATTGAATTTTATGCGTGGACAATTATTTGGATTTTATATTTATATAAATTTATTTTTCAATTTAGTTTGAATGTGACTCAAAATTTCGGGATTAAAAACAGTTGACTGCATCAAAATATGCAAAATTTCGTATAAGCCACAATATGGGCTGTAGTGCTAACAAAAAGAAGATGGGCTCCGAAAAATCCTTAAGAATTAGCAAATGGGCTGTAAATTATTAGAAATAATGGTAGATGGGTTGTATGTTGTTTTCCAGACATTTGAGGCTGGCTTGTGCGCCTACTATAGGTTGACGAGTACGCTTTCCTAAAAAAAGTTGATGCACATGCAACGCCTTGTCAACTTAGTCAACACACGAGAGTAGTGACTGTTGGCTGCCCATCCAACGGTCATTGTGCTTCTTCAATCTCTGCTCTTCCTGCTCCAGCCGCTCAAACAAGCGCTGACGGGACTGCCTGCTCCCTCCTCCCGCGGTCGGCTGTGCTGCCACGCAGGCCTCACCGCCCCACCATACTCCCATCGCTAGCCTAGCCATCCCTCTACTCACCCACACCTGTTGCTATTCTCCGGCGAGGGTAGACGAACCAGTAAACCCTCGTACTCCCCTCCGTGTGGGAAACAACTGTCGAGTCTTCCCTGGCTTCGTGTCGTTCCCTTCCTAGGCCTAGCCGTCATCCACCGCCCTAGTGCTCTCGGTGCGGTGTGGTCAACATGGTCAACAAACGACATCCATCGGAAGTGGACTGTACGTGGAGAGTCTGACAGCTGGGTCCATGGCTGCATGCAAGGAAATGCCTCCTTATTACATGCAAAATAATGATTCCTCCATCTGACAGCTGGGACCCACCGAAAGGGCCTCTGTATTTTGCGAAAAAAACATTCCCCCCGCTTATAGCTCGGACCCACTAGCTATATCTTCGCATGCAAGGAATTGCCTCCTTATTGAGCACAAAAAAAAAGAATACCCCCTGCTAGCTAGGACCCACCATAGTGGGAGGCTGACTTGTGGGCCTACTAAGTTGACACGGACGGAGGGCTTTGTCAACTTAGTCAATATGAACGATTCTAGCTCCAGTGACCGTATGATGTCCATCCAACGGTCGTAGTGCTTCTTCAACCTCTGGTCTTCTTGCTCCAGCTGCCCAAACCAGCGCCGGTCATGCCGCCTGCTCCTGCCTCCCATGGACGTCTCTGCTGCTGTGCGGGCCTGACCGCCCCACCCTACTCCAACCTCTGGCCAGGCCATCCATCTACTCACCCACAACCCCTGTTATTCTGTGGCGATGGCAGCCTCACACCACAGCCGACCAGTCAACTCTCGTACTCCTCTCCGTGTGGGCATCCACTATCGCGTCTTCCCTGGCTCCGCTTCGTCCCCTTCCTAGGCCTTGCCGTCGTCCACCGCCTTGGTGCTCTTGGCGTGGCATGGTCAATGTGGTTAAGGAACGACTTCCATCGGAAGAGTAGTGTACGTGGAGAGGCTGACAGCTAGGTCCTGTTGGGGAACGTAGTATTTCAAAAAAATTCCTACGATCACCCAAGATCTATCTAGTAGATGCATAACAACGAGAGGGGAAGAGTATGTCTATGTACCCTCGTAGACCGAAAGCGGAAGCGTTATGAAACGCGGTTGATGTAGTCGAACGTCTTCACGATCAAACCAATCAAGTACCAAACATACGACACCTCCGCAATCTGCACACGTTCAGCTCGGTGACGTCCCTCGTACTCTTGATCCAGCCGAGGCCGAGGGAGAGTTTCGTCAGCATGATGGCGTCATGACGGTGATGATGAAGTTACTGACGCAGGGCTTCGCCTAAGCACTACAATGATATGACCGAGGTCGAAATCTGTGGAGGGGGCACCATGATACGTCTCCGTCGTATCTACTTTTCCAAACACTTTTGCCCTTGTTTTGGTCTCTAACTTGCATGATTTGAATGGAACTAACCCGGACTGATGCTGTTTTCAGCAGAATTGCCATTGTGTTATTTTTGTGCAGAAATAAAAGTTCTCGGAATGACCTGAAAATCAACGGAGAATTATTTTGGAATATATAAAAAATACTGGAAGGAAGATCCACGTCAGGGGAGCCTCCACCTGTCCACGAGGGTGGGGGCGCGCCCTACCCCCCTGGGTGCGCCCCCGGCCTTTTGGGCCCCTCAACGCTCCACCGACCTCAACCCTGAATCCATATATTCACTTTTGGTGAGAAAAAACCAAAGAGAAGGATTCATCGCGTTTTACAATACGGAACCGCCACCAAGCCCTAAACTCTATCAGGAGGGCTGATCTGGAGTCTGTTCGGGGCTCCGGAGAGGGGAATCCGTCGCCATCATCGTCATCAACCTTCCTCCATCACCAATTTCATGATGCTCACCGCCGTGCGTGAGTAATTCCATCGTAGTCTTGCTGGATGATGATGGGTTGGATGAGATATATCATGTAATCGAGTTAGTTTTGTTAGGGTTTGATCCCTGGTATCCACTGTGTTCTGAGATTGATGTTGCTATGACTTTGTTATGCTTAATGCTTGTCACTAGGGCCCGAGTGCCATGATTTAAGATCTGAAGCTATTATGTTTTCATCAATATATGAGAGTTCTTGATCCTATCTTGCAAGTCTATAGTCACCTACTATGTGTTATGATCCGGCAACCCCGAAGTGACAATAATCAGGACCACTCCCGGTGATGACCATAGTTTGAGGAGTTCATGTATTCACTATGTGTTAATGCTTTGGTCCGGTACTCTATTAAAAGGAGGCCTTAATATCCCTTAGTTTCCAATAGGACCCCGCTGTCACGGGAGGGTAGGACAAAAGATGTCATGCAAGTTCTTTTCCATAAGCACGTATGACTATATTTGGAATACATGCCTACATTACATTGATGAACTAGAGCTAGTTCTGTGTCACCCTAGGTTATGACTGTTACATGATCGATCGCATCGGGCGTAATTCTCCATCACCGATCCATTGCCTACGAGATTTCCATATATTGTTCTTTGCTTATTTACTTTTCCGTTGCTATTGTTATCATCACTATAAAACACCAAAAATATTACTTTTGCTACCGTTACCTTTACCACCATTACCACTACTATCATATTGCTTTGCTACTAAATACCTTGCTGCAAATATTAAGTTTCCATGTGTGGTTGAATTGACAACTCAGCTGCTAATACTTGAGAATATTCTTTGGCTCCCCTTGTGTCGAATCAATAAATTTGGGTTGAATACTCTACCCTCGAAAACTGTTGCGATCCCCTATACTTGTGGATTATCAAGACTATTTCCTGGTGCCGTTTCCGGGGAGCATAGCTCTATTCTTTGAGTCACTTGGGATTTATATCTGCTTATCATTATGAAGGACTTGAAAGATCCAAGAACCAAGATTTATCCCTCAACTACGAGGGGAGGTAAGGAACTGCCATCTAGCTCTACACTTGATTCACCTTCTGTTTTGAGTAAGCTTGCGACACCTAGACCTGCTTGTGCTATTAATTCTGATATGTCGCATGTTATTGATGATGCCACTTCTGCTATGCATGATACTTATGATGAAACTACTTCTATGCTTGATACTACTGTGCCACTTGCTGAATTTCTTGATGAACAACTTGCTAGGGATAGAGAGAATGAAATTATTGAAACTGATAATATTGATGAAAGTAATGATGAAGATTCTCCCCCTAGATATGAATTGTCTGTTGTTCCTGAGGGTTATGTTATGGATGAAGAAACTGCTAGAGACTTTCTTGCTTGCAATGATAGAAGTGATCTTAAGAAATTATTAGTTAAGCTTAAAGAAAAGTCTTTGAAAGCTAGAATGAAATATGACCCTGCTTATGCTACTTCACCTATCTTTGTTACTAATAAGGATTATGATTTCTCTGTTGATCTTGAGATAATTACTTTAGTTGAATCTGATCCTTTCTATGGCTATGAATCTGAAACTGTTGTGGCACATCTTACTAAATTAAATGATATAGCCACACTGTTCACTAATGATGAGAAAACTCGCTATTATTATATCCCTAAATTATTTTCGTTCTCATTAAAGGGTGATGCTAAGATATGGTTTAATTCTCTTGATCCTGGTTGTGTGCGTAGTCCCCAGGATACTATTTATTACTTCTCTACTAAATATTTCCCCGCTCATAAGAAACAAGCTGCTTTAAGGGAAATATATAATTTTGTGCAAATTGAAGAAGAGAGTCTCCCACAAGCTTGGAGGAGGCTTCTCCAATTACTTAATGCTTTGCCTGATCATCCTCTCAAGAAAAATGAGATACTTGATATCTTTTATAATGGACTAACCGATGCTTCCAGAGACCACTTGGATAGTTGTGCTGGTTGTGTTTTCAGGGCAAAGAACTATTGATGAAGCTGAAATTCTATTGAATAACATGTTGACTAACGAAAATAATTGGACACTTCCCGATCCAATTCCTGAACCAACTCCTGAGCCAACTCCGAAGAAAAGGGGTATTATATTTCTCAGTCCTGAAGATATGCAAGAGGCAAAGAAATCTATGAAAGAAAAAGGTATTAAAGTTGAAGATGTTAAGAATTTACCTCCTATTAAAGAAATACATGGTCTTAAATTTTCCACCTATTGAAGAAATACATGGTCCTGATAACCCGACACAGGTAGTAAAGGTAAATTCTCTCTATAGATATGATAAAGGTGAAATCCCTCCTACTAAGTTTGCTAGCCAATGTTTGGATGAATTTGATAACTTTATGGTTAAGCAAGAAGATTTTAATGATTATGTTGGTAGACAATTGAAACATAATGCTTATATGATTGAACACTTGAGTGATTATATGGCTAATGTTAAAGGTGAACTAAAACTTATTAGTAAACATGCTTCTATGGTTACCACTCAAGTAGAACAAGTACTTAAAGCTCATAATGATTTGCTCAATGAATTAAATAGTAAGAAAAATGATAATGTTGTTAGAGTTATTACTAGAGGTGATAAAATGACTCAGGAACCTTTGTATCCTGAGGGCCATCCTAAGAGAATTGAGCAAGATTCTCAGAGAAATAATATTGATGCACCTAGTCCTTCTAAGAGGAAGAAAAAGAAAAATTATAGGACTTTGCATGCTTCTAGTGAACCTGTTGATGACACACCTAAGAATCCCAATGATATTTCTATTTCTGATGCTGAAACATAATTTGGTAATGAGCATGAACCTAGTTATAATTTTAATAATGATGTTCATGCTGATGCTCAACCTAGTAATGACAATGAAGTAGACATTGAACCTGTTGTTGATCTTCATAACCCACAATCAAAGAATCAACGTTATGATAAGAGAGACTTTGTTGCTAGGAAGCACGGTAACGAAAGAGAACCATGGGTTCGGAAACCCATGCCTTTTCCTCCTAAACCATCCAAGAAAAAGGATGATGAGGATTTTGAGCGCTTTGTTGAAATGATTAGACCTATCTTCTTGCGTATGCGTTTGACTGATATGCTTAAAATGAATCCTTATGCTAAGTACATGAAAGATATTGTTACTAATAAAAGAAAGATACCGGAAGCTGAAATTTCCACCATGCTTGCTAATTGTACTTTTAAGGGTGGAATACCTAAGAAACTAGGAGATCCCAGAGTACCAACTATACCATGCTCCATTAAAAGAAACTATGTTAAAACTGCTTTATGTGATCTTGGAGCCGGTGTTAGTGTTATGCCTCTCTCTTTATATCGTAGACTTGATTTGAATAAGTTGACACCTACTGAAATATCTTTGCAAATGGATGACAAATCAACTGCTATACCTGTCGGTATTTGTGAGGATGTGCCTGTTGTGGTTGCAAACGTTACCATTTTAACGGACTTTGTTATTCTTGATATTCCCGAGGATGATAGTATGTCTATTATTCTTGGAAGACCCTTTTTGAATACTGCAGGGGCTGTTATTGATTGCACCAAAGGCAATGTCACTTTTCATGTTAATGGTAATAAGCATACGGTACACTTTCCGAGGAAATAACCTCAAGTCCACAGTATCAATTCTATTGGAAAAATTCCAACTATTACTATTGGAGGTTTTGAATTTCCTCATCCTACTGTCAAGAACAAATATGATATCCTTATTGTTGGGGACATGCATATCCCCGTTGAGGTAACCTAGTGTTTTTCGAAAATTCTCCGGTTCCATGTTATTCGGAATGAGTTTGTTAACAAGACCTGATCAACCTTGTTAGTGGATTCCTTTTGATGAGCATGAGATGGATGAATTTAGAAAACACAACTCTCTGTACCCTCTTTTTACTTTATGTTATTTATATTAAATAAAGAAAAAATAGTAATTTATGTCTGTTTTCTAAATTATCCATGCAATAAAAATACCCCGAAAATAAAAGTTATCCAAATGCCCTGAAATTTAAATATGATTTTTCTGGAATATTTGAGTATATCTGGCACTGAGAACACAGCAGGGGGAGCAAGCACCTGGCCACGAGGGTGGAGGGCGTGCCCCCTGCCTCGTGGGCCCATGGTGGCTCCCCTCCACATATTCCAGCCACCACACACTCCTTCTTCCTTCCAAAAAAATCACCAACCAGCTCAAGCACGAGTTCTAGCTCATTTTGCTACGATTTTTCGATCTCCTTGCTCAAAGCACCTCTCACAAAACTGCTTTGGGGGTTTGTTCCTTGGTATGTGACTCCTCCAATGGCCCAATTAGTTTTTGTTCTAGTGCTTTGTTCATTGCGAATTTGTGCTGCCTAGGTGACCATGTTCTTGAGCTTGCATGTCAAATTTATATGGTTCCAAGTAGTTCTAATGCATGATATAGTCTCTAGGCACTTGTGAGTAGTTGCTATCAATTTTGTTGATTTTGGTTCACTTTTATTTTGAAGTTACTAAAAATTTCAGAAATTTTCAAAAAAAAGATGAAGAGATTTTTGAGGGGCTCTTCGAGTTGAAGCTCGAAGGATAAGCAAAGTGAAGAAGAAGAAGAAGAGAGGCCCAAATATAATCTGGCTCACACCGCAGAGGTTTGGCCGTGTGAATGGCCTTGTGCTGATTTCTTGAGAGCAGCCGGGATTTATGATGATTTTTATGAGTTGGCTGAGAATGCAGGCCTCACCGACTTCCTCCGCGACCAACGCGAATAGTATCTCTTACTCACTAATATCTTTGTGCAAAATTTTCATTTCCATTCTAGGAGGTCACCACCTATGGTGGATTTTTATTTATATGATGAGTATAAGGAGATGACCCTTCGTGAATTTTGTGAGGTTTGCAAGTTGCCCTTTTTGGGCATCATAGAGGAACCACATCATGACGATGTGGATGGGTTTATTGATACCATTGCTGTAGGGGAAACGAGGAAGGTTTCTGGCGCACGAATTACTAGCATACACTTTCCTGTTCTACGTTACTTTGTTATATTTGCTAGTAGATGCTTAATTGGGCGCGGAAACTGTGGAAACTTGAGTGCCCCTGTTATTGTTATTTTGTACCATGCCCTATTTCGTGATGACACATTTAGTATGGGCGCTATTGTTGCAAAGCGGTTAAACCTTAACCGTACTAAGGGCCCCATCTTGGGAGGCATCTTCGCCTCGCGCCTCGCTGCATATTATAACATACCTATTAGGCATTATGAGAAAGAAGAAAAATTGTTGCCTCCTGTTTATCTAGATTATAAGAGTATGGTAGCACATGATTTTATTGTTAAGAATAGGGAAAAGGCGCTTAAGTACAAATTAATATTTGGTAAAAATCATCGTGAGACTATTACCTTGCCTGCTCCTTCCTTTTTTGATTTATCTGCAGGCAAGTACCTTGTTCCGTTGGAGGCCATTCACGAGCCAGAGCCATAACCACAATTTGATCCTCCACGACAGTTTGATTACCAGTGGGATCCGGAGGTGATTGCCAACCAATGGCAATCCGAGGCTTCTTCATAGTACAACCCCAGCTATAACTTTGGATATCCGCCAGGCCAGTCGTGGTCATAGACCAACTTAGGCCAAAAGGCTAAGCTTGGGGGAGTACGTATTTCTCACCAACATTACATTCATGTTCACACACTCATTGCTAGTTGTCGGTGCTCATACTTTTTCACTGTATCATCCATGCTAGTTTATTTTCCTTTTTATGCTTTCTTCTTGTGTGTTTAATAAACCTTAAGAAAAACAAAAAAATTAGTTGTAGCTTTTAATTAGTTTACTTACCATGCTTGTAGTAGTAACTAAAAAGAAAACCCAAAAAGATTTCTCATTCTTCTTTTGCTTGTTGGGAGCTTTCCCGTGTAAATAGTTTTATTTCTTTTCTTGTTCTCTGGGGTTAAGAGGAGAAGACCATAATTAAAATGATTGAGTGGCTCTCATATGCATTATTGTTGATCTAACAAAGCGCCCATATTACATTGTCTTCTCTCTTGAATTGAATGCTTGCAGATTCCAGCTTAGTCAAATGCACGTGCACTATTATTATTATCCACACTATTCGGTCATGCAAGTGAAAGGCAATAATGATGATTATATGATGAACTTATTGAGATGACAAAAGCTGGTATGAACTCGACCTCTCTTGTTTTTGTAAATATGATTAGTTCACCGTTCCTGATTTAGCATATTATGAATAAACATGTTTGCAATGACAATTAGAGATTATAGTTCCTTATGCCATGCTTAATTAGCTAGGAGCTTATAATGGTTTACTTTGCGTGCCAACATGCTATTAAAATGGTTGTGATGTGGTATGATAGGGTGGTATCCTCTTTTGAACGATTCGAGTGGCTTGACTTGGCACATGTTCACGCATGTAATTGAAACAAAATCAACATAGCCTCTACGATATTTATGTTCATGGTGCATTATATCCTACTCATGCTTGCATTCGGTGTTTATTAATTTTAATGCATGTTCATGATTGTTGTCGCTCTCTAGCTGGTCGCTTCCCAGTCTTTTGCTAGCCTTCACCTGTACTAAGCGAGAATACTGCTTGTGCATCCAATTCCATAAACCCCAAAGTTGTTCCATATGAGTCCACCATACCTACCTATATACGGTATCTACCTGCCGTTCCAAGTAAATTTGTATGTGCCAAACTCTAAACCTTCAAATAAACATTCTGTTTTGTATGCTCGAATAGCTCATGTATCAACTAGGGCTATATGTATCTTCCATGCTAGGTGGGTTATTCTCAAAAGGAGTGGACTCCGCTCCTCACTCACGAGAAAATGGCTGGTCATCGGGATGTACAGTCCCATGCTTTATGCAAATCAAATCAAAATAACTACAAACAAAACTCCCCTGGGACTCTTGTTAGTTGGAGGCACTCATTGTTTCGAGCAAGCCATGGATTGATGCTTGTTGGTGGAGGGGGAGTATAAACTTTACCATTCTGTTTGGGAACTGCCTATAATGTGTGTAGCATGGAAGATATCGATATCTCTCGGTTGTTATGTTGATAGTGAAAGTATACCGCTCAAAATATTGTTCATATCTATTTCAAAATCGAGCTCTGGCACCTCTACAAATCCCTGCTTCCCTCTGCGAAGGGCCTATCCATTTACTTTTATGTTGAGTCATCATCCTCTTATTAAAAAGCACCAGTTGGAGAGCACCGCTGTCATTTGCATCCATTACTGTTAGTTTACATTGAGTATGACTTGACTGGATCTCTTTTACCATGAATTACAATGTCTAGTCAGTCCTTGATCTTTAAAGGTGCTCTGCATTTATGTGTTGCGGTCTCAGAAAGGGCTAGCAAGATACCATCTTGTTATATCATATCATGATTGTTTTGAGAAAGTGTTGTCATCCGAGATTTATTATTATTGCTCGCTAGTTGGTCATGCCATTGATATGAGTAAACATGAGACCTAAATATTATTGTGAATATGGTTAGTTCATAATCTTTGCTGAAAACTTGAATGCTGGCTCTACATATTTACAACAACAAGAGCAAACAGAGTTTGTAAAAGTTTTTCTTTATCACTTTCAGTTTATCAACTGAATTGCTTGAGGACAAGCAAAGGTTTAAGCTTGGGGGAGTTGATACGTCTCCGTCATATCTACTTTTCCAAACACTTTTGCCCTTGTTTTGTACTCTAACTTGCATGATTTGAATGGAACTAACCCGGACTGACGCTGTTTTCAGCAAAATCACCATGGTGTTATTTTTGTGAGAAATAAAAGTTCTCAGAATGACATAAAAATCAATGAAGAATTATTTTGGAATATATAAAAAATACTGGAAGGAAGATCCACGTCAGGGGGCCTCCACCTGTCCACGAGGGTGGGGGGCGCGCCCTACCCCCTGGGCACGCCCCCTGCTTCGTGGGCCCCTGACGCTCCACCGACCTCAACCCTGACTCCATATATTCACTTTCAGGGAGAAAAAACCCAGAGAGAAGGATTCATCGCGTTTTACGATATGGAGCCGCCGCCAAGCCCTAAACTCTCTCGGGAGGGCTGATCTGGAGTCTGTTCGGGGCTCCGGAGAGGGGATTCCGTCGCCATCGTCGTCATCAACCTTCCTCCATCACCAATTTCATGATGCTCACTGCCGTGCATGAGTAATTCCATTGTAGGCTTGCTGGACGGTGATGGGTTGGATGAGATTTATCATGTAATCGAGTTAGTTTTGTTAGGGTTTGATCCCTAGTATCCACTATGTTCTGAGATTGATGTTGCTATGACTTTTCTATGCTTAATGCTTGTCACTAGGGCCCGAGTGCCATGATTTCAGATCTGAACCTATTGTGTTTTCATCAATATATGAGAGTTCTTGATCCTATCTTGCAAGTCAATAGTCACCTACTATGTGTTATGATCCGGCAACCCCTAAGTGACAATAATTGGGACCACCCCCGGTGATGACCCTAGTTTGAGGAGTTCATGTATTCACTATGTGTTAATGCTTTGGTCCGAGACTCTATTATAAGGAGGCCTTAATATCCCTTAGTTTCCAATAGGACCCCGCTGCCATGGGAGGGTAGGACAAAAGATGTCATGCAAGTTCTTTTCCATAAGCACGTATGACTATATTCGAAATACATGCCTACATTACATTGATGAACTGGAGCTAGTTCTGTGTCACCCTAGGTTATGACTGTTACATGATCGATCGCATCTGGCATAATTCTCCATCACCAATCCATTGCCTATGAGCTTTCCATATATTGTTCTTCGTTTATTTACTTTTCCGTTTCTATTGTTATCATCACTATAAAACACCAAAAATATTACTTTTGCTACTGTTACCTTTTACCACCATTACCACTACTATCATATTGCTTTGCTACTAAATACCTTGCTACAGATATTAAGTTTGCAGGTGTGGTTGAATTGACAACTCAGCTGCTAATACTTGAGAATATTCTTTGGCTCCCCTTGTGTCAAATCAATAAATTTGGGTTGAATACTCTACCCTCGAAAACTGTTGCGATCCCCTATACTTGTGGGTTATCACACCGCACACGGCTAAGGCAACTGTCAACTTGTGTGTTCTAGGTTGCCCCTGCCCCCGTATATAAAGGAGCAAGGGGGAGGCCGGCCGGCCCTCATAGGCGCGCCAAGGGGGAGGAATCCTCCTCCTATTAGGAGTAGGACTCCCCCTTTCCTAGTCCTACTAGGAGAAGAAGGAAGGAGGGGGGAAGAGAAGGAAGGAGGGGGCGCCGCCCCTCCCCTTAGCCCAATTCGGACTAGGCCCATGGGAGGGCGCACGGCCAGCCCTTGGCAGCCCCCCCCCCTCTCTCCCCTAGGCCCAGTAAGGCCCATTACTTCTCTGGTGGTTCCGATAACCCTTCTGGCACTCCGATATATATATTCGGTATTCCAGTGACCCCCGAAACACATCCAGTGTCCGAATATAGTCATCCAATATATCAATCTTTATGTCTCAAACATTTCGAGACTCCTCGTCATGTTCGTGATCACATCCGGGACTCTGAACAACCTTAGGTACCTCAAAACACATAAACTCATAATACCGATCATCATCGAACGTTAAGTGTGCGGACCCTACGGGTTCGAGAACTATGTAGACATAACCGAGACTCACTTCCGGTCAATAACCAATAGCGGAACCTGGATGCTCATATTGGCTCCTACATATTCTATGAAGATCTTTATTGGTCAAACCGCATAACAACACACGTTGTTCCCTTTGTCATCAGTATGTTACTTGCTCGAGATTCAATCGTCGGTATCTCAATACCTAGTTCAATCTCTTTACTGTCAAGTCTCTTTATCGTTCCGTAATGCATCATCCCGTAACTAACTCATTAGTCACATTGCTTGCAAGGCTTATAGTGATGTGCATTACCGGGAGGGCCCAGAGATACCTCTCCGATAATCGGAGTGACAAATCCTAATCTCGATCTATGCCAACTCAACAAACACCATCGGAGACACCTGTAGAGCATCTTTATAATCACCCAGTTACGTTGTGACGTTTGATAGCACACTAAGTGTTCCTCTGGTATTCGGGAGTTGCATAATCTCATAGTCATAGGAACATGTATAAGTTATGGAGAAAGCAATAGCAATAAACTAAACGATCAAAGTGCTAAACTAACGGATGGGTCAAGTCAATCACATCATTCTCTAATGATGTGATCCCGTTCATCAAATGACAAGTCATGTATATGGCTAGGAAACTTAACCATCTTTGATAAATGAGCTAGTCAAGTAGAGGCATACTAGTGACACTATGTTTGTCTATGTATTCACACATTTACTAAGTTTCCAGTTAATACAATTCTAGCATGAATAATAAACATTTATCATGATATAAGGAAATATAAATAACAACTTTATTATTGCCTCTAGGGCATATTTCCTTCAGTCTCCCGCTTGCACTAGAGTCAATAATCTAGATTACATTGTAATGATTCTAACACCCATGGAGTCTTGGTGCTGATCATGTTTTGCTCGTGAGATAGGCTTAGTCAATGGGTCTGCAACATTTAGATCCGTATGTATCTTGCAAATCTCTATCTCTCCATCGCGGATGGAATTGAAGCGTCTCTTGATGTGTTTGGTTCTCTTGTGAAATCTGGATTCCTTTGCCAAGGCAATTGCACCAATATTGTCACAAAAGATTTTCATTGGACCCCATGCACTAGGTATGACACCTAGATCAGATATGGACTCCTTCATCCAAACTCCTTCATTTGCTGCTTCCGAAGCAGCTATATATTCCGCTTCACACATAGATCCCGCCACGACGCTCTGCCTGGAACTGCACCAACTAATAGCTCCACCAATTAATTGAAACACGTATCTGGTTTGTCACTTAGAGTCATCTGGATCAGTGTCAAAGCTTGCATCGTCGTAACCGTTTACGACGAGCTCTTTGTCACCTCCATAAAATGAGAAACATATCCTTAGTCCTTTTCAGGTATTTCAGGATATTCTTGACTGTTGTCTAGTGATCCATTCCTGGATTACTTTGGTACCTCCCTGCTAAACTAATAGCAAGGCACACATCAGGTCTGGTACACAGCTTTGCATACACGATAGAACCTATGGCTGAAGCATAGTGAATGACTTTCATTTTCTCTCTATCTTCTGCAGTGGTCGGGCATTGAGTCTGACTCAACTTCACACCTTGTAACACAGGCAAAAACCCTTTATTTGCTTGATCCATTTTGAACATCTTCAAAACTTTATCAAGGTATGTGGTTTGTGAAAGTCCAATTAAGCGTGTGGATCTATCTCTATAGATCTTGATGCCCAATATATAAGCAGCTTCACCGAGGTCTTTCATTGAAAAATTCTTAGTCAAGTATCCTTTTATGCTATTCAGAAATTCAGTATTATTTCCAATCAAAAATATTTCATCCACATATAATATCAGAAATGCTACAGAGCTCCCACTCACTTTCTTGTAAATAGAGGCTTCTCCAAAAGTCTGTATAAAACCATATGCTTTGATCACACTATCAAAGCGTATATTCCAACTCCGAGAGGCTTGCACCAGTCCATAAATGGATCGTTGGAGCTTGCACACTTTGTTAGCACCTTTTGGATCGACAAAACATTCTGGTTGCATCATATACAACTCTTCTTTAAGATATCCATTAAGGAATGCAGTTTTGACACCCATTTGCCAAATCTCATAATCATAAAATGCGGCAATTGCTAACATGATTCGGATGGACTTAAGCATCGCTACGGGTGAGAAGGTCTCATTGTAGTCAACTTCTTGAACTTGTCGAAAACCTTTTGCAACAAGTCAAGCTTTGAGACAGTAACATTACCGTCAGTGTCAGTCTTCTTCTTGAAGATCCATTTATTTTCTATGGCTTGCCGATCATCGGGCAAGTCAACCAAAGTCCACACTTTGTTCTCATACATGGATCCCATCTCAGATTGCAGGGCCTCAAGCCATTTTGCAGAATCTGGGCTCATCATCGCTTCCTCATAGTTCGTAGGTTCGTCATGGTCAAGTAACATGACTTCCAAAACAGGATTACCATACCACTCTGGTGCGGGTCTTACTCTGGTTGACCTACGAGGTTTGGTAGTAACTTGATCAGAAGTTTCATGATCATCATCATTAGCTTCCTCACTAATTGGTGTAGGAATCACTGGAACTGATTTCTGTGATGAACTACTTTCCAATAAGGGAGCAGGTACAATTACCTCATAAAGTTCTACTTTCCTCCCACTCACTTCTTTTTAGAGAAACTCCTTCTCTAGAAAGGATCCATTCTTAGCAACGAATATCTTGCCTTCGGATCTGTGATAGAAGGTGTACCCAACAGTCTCTTTTGGGTATCCTATGAAGACACATTTCTCCGATTTCGGTTCGAGCTTATCAGGTTGAAGCTTTTTCACATAAGCATCGCAGCCCCAAACTTTAAGAAATGACAACTTGGGTTTCTTGCCAAACCACAGTTCATAAGGTGTCATCAAAACAGATTTTGATGGTGCCCTATTTAACATGAATGCAACCATCTCTAAAGCATAACCCCAAAACGATAGCGGTAAATCAGTAAGAGACAACATAGATCGCACCATATCTAATAAAGTGCGGTTACGACGTTCGGACACACCATTACGCTGTGGTGTTCCAGGTGGCGTGAGTTGCGAAACTATTCCGCATTGTTTCAAATGAAGACCAAACTCATAACTCAAATATTCACCTCCACGATCAGATTGTAGAAACTTAATTTTCTTCTTACGATGATTTTCCACTTCACTCTGAAATTCTTTGAAATTTTCAAATGTTTCAGACTCATGTTTCATTAAGTAGATATACCCATATCTGCTCAAATCATCTGTGAAGGTCAGAAAATAACGATACCCACCGCGAGCATCAACACTCATCGGACCACATACATTAGTATGTATTATTTCCAATAAGTCTGTTGCTCGCTCGATTGTTCCGGAGAACGGAGTCTTAGTCATCTTGCCCATGAGGCATGGTTCGCAAGCATCAAGTGATTCCAAAAGCCCATCAGCATGGAGTTTCTTCATGCGCTTTACACCAATATGACCTAAACAGCAGTGCCACAAATAAGTTGCACTATCATTATTAAACTTATATCTTTTGGCTTCAATACTATGAATATGTGTATCACTACTATCAAGATTTAGTAAAAATAGACTATTCATCAAGGGTGCATGACCATAAAAGATATTACTCATATAAATAGAACAACCATTATTCTCTGATTTAAATGAATAACCGTCTCGCATCAAACAAGAACCAGATATAACGTTCATGCTTAACGCTGGCACCAAATAACAATTATTCAGGTCTAAAACTAATCCCGAAGGTAGATGTAGAGGTAGTGTGCCGACGGTGATCACATCGACTTTGGAACCATTTCCCACGCGCATCATCATCTTGTCCTTAGCCAATCTACACTTAATCTGTAGCCCCTGTTTCTAGTTGCAAATATTAGCTACAGAACCAGTATCAAATACCCAGGCACTACTGTGAGCATTAGTAAGGTACACATCAATAACATGTATATCAAATATACCTTTCACTTTGCTATCCTTCTTATCCGCCAAATACTTGGGGCAGTTCCGCTTCCAGTGATCAGTCCCTTTGAAGTAGAAGCACTCAGTCTCAGGCATAGGTACAGACTTGGGCTTCTTCACTTGAGCAGCAACTTGCTTGCCGTTTTCTTGAAGTTCCCCTTCTTCCCTTTGCCCTTCTTCTTGAAACTGGTGGTCTTGTTGACCATCAACACTTGATGCTCCTTCTTGATTTCTACCTCCGCGGCTTTTTGCGTCGCGAAGAGCTCGGGAATTGTCTTATCCATCCCTTGCATATTATAGTTCATCAAGAAGCTTTTGTAGCTTGGTGGCAGTGATTGAAGAACACTTATATGACACTATTGATACGTCCATTTTGCATCATGCTTTTATATCGATATTTATTGCATTATGGGCTGTTATTACACATTATATCACAATACTTATGCCTATTCTCTCTTATTTTACAAGGTTTACATAAAGAGGGAGAATGCCAGCAGCTGGGATTCTGGGCTGGAAAAGGAGCAAATATTAGAGACCTATTCTACACAGCTCCACAAGTCCTGAAACTTCACGGAAGACGTTTTTAGAATATATAAAAAATACTGAGCGCAAGAATTCACCAGGGGGGGCACACCCTGCCCATGAGGGTGGGGGCACGCCCTACCCCCTGGGCGCGCCCCCTACCTCGTGGGCCCCCTGGTGGCCCTCCGATGACCATCTTCAGCTATATGGAGTCTTTCGATGAGGAAAAAATCATAAGTCATCTTCTCGGATGAAACTCCGCCGCCACAAGGCGGAACCTTGGCGGATCTAATCTAGGGCACCGACAGAGCTGTTCTACCGGGGAAACTTCCCTCCGGGAGGGGGAAATCATCGCCATCGTCATCACCAACGTTCCTCTTATCGGGAGAGGGCAATCTCCATCAACATCTTCACCAGCATCATCTCCTCTCAAAACCCTAGTTCATATCTTGTGTCCAATTCTTGTCTCCAAGTCCGGGATTGGTACTAGTAGGTTGCTAGTAGTGTTAATTACTCCTTGTAGTTGATGCTAGTTGGTTTATTTGGTGGAAGATCATATGTTCAGATCCTATATGCATATTAATACCCCTCTGATTATGAACATGATTATTCTTTGTGAGTAGTTACATTTGTTCCTGAGGACATGGGAGAAGTCTTGCTATTAGTAGTCATGTGAATTTGGTATTCATTCGATATTTTGATGAGGTGTATGTTGTCTCTCCTCTAGTGGTGTTATGTGAACGTCGACTACATGAAACTTCACCATTATTTGGGACTAGAGGAAGGCATTGGGAAGTAATAAGTGGATGATGGGTTGCTAGAGTGACAGAAGCTTAAACCCTAGTTTATGCGTTGCTTCGTAAGGGGCTGATTTGGATCCATATGTTTCATGCTATGGTTAGGTTTACCTTAATACTTTTGTTGTAGTTGTGGATGCTTGCAATAGAGGTTAATCATAAGTGGGATGCTTGTCCAAGTAAGGACAGTACCCAAGCACCGGTCCACCCACATACCAAATTATCAAAGTACCGAACACAAATCATATGAACGTGATGAAAACTAGCTTGACGATATTCCCATGTGTCCTCGGGAGCGCTTTTCTCTATATAAGAGTTTGTCCAGGCTTGTCCTTTGCTATAAAAAGGATTGGGCCACCTTGCTACACTTTATTTACTTTTGTTACTTGTTGCTCGTTACAAATTATCCTATCACAAAACTATCGGTTACCACTTATTTCAGTACTTGCAAAGAATACCTTGCTGGAAACCGCTTATCATTTCCTTTTGCTCCTTGTTGGGTTCGACACTCTTACTTGTCGAAAGGACTATGATAGATCCCCTATACTTGTGGGCAATCAACTATCAACTGGAAGATTAACTCCCAGCTGGGTCAAGTGATTGTGGTACCCAGACATTCTGAGTATGTGTTCACTGACAAAACTATTCACCTCCATTTTGCAGCTGTAGAACTTATTGGAGACTTCATATCTCTCAATCCGGGCATTTGCTTGAAATATTGGAGACTTTATAGCTACGAAAATGCCAAGTTGTTTAAAGAAAAAGTTAAAAGATGGCATGATAAAAGGATACAAAAGCGTGAGTTTAATGTAGGTGATTATGTATTGCTATACAACTCTCGTTTAAGATTTTTGCAGGAAAACTTCTCTCTAAATGGGAAGGTCCTTACGTTATCCAGGAGGTCTATGTTCCGGTGCCATAAAAATCAACAACTTCGAAGGCACAAATCCGAAGGTGGTGAACGGTCAAAGAATCAAACATTATATCTCAGGTAATCCCATAAATGTTGAAACCAATGTTATTGAAACCGTAACCCCGGAGGAATACATAAGGGACACTTTCCGGAACGTTTCAGACTCCGAAAAGAATAGGTATGTGGTACGGTAAGTTAACCGACTCCAAAACAGTTTTTAAGGCAATATTTCTCCGTTTTGGAATATTTAGAAAAATAGAAAAATAAGAAGCAGTCCGGGAAGGACATGAGGGCTCCACGAGGGTGGAGAGCATGCCCTACCCTCCTGGGCGTGCCCCCTACCTTGTGGGCACCTCGTGCGCTTTCCGGACTCCGTTTTCTTACACGACACATAATTTGGTCGGTAAAAATTCATTATATAATCTCCCGGGGGTTTGACTCCCGTATCGTGCAATTATCCTTTGTTTGTGTTTCGAGCTGTTGCTGCTGCTGCAGATTAGAGCCAGATGTCTTTGCAAGAGTCAGTCGGGGAGAGCCAGGTGTCTCATCCGGCACCGAGATCAATGACAAACAACAATGTTGACCTCTTTGGGCCAGCAACGGAGGAAGAGATGGAGGGTGATTTGAAGAGGATAGATGCCATGGAAGAGGATCAAGAAGTCACTTCCCGCTTCCGAGCTGGATTCACAATGGGAGAACTGCAGAGCTCGACTATTACAAACTCGGTTATCCCTTCCAATGTTAGATTTATTTCTTATGAGAATATGAAAAATAGTGTCATTGGTTCTCCCGCAGCTATGCAGCACCCTTGGGTGCAGGGAGCTTTGGCTGTTACAAGAAAACTTCGAAAGGAAATAATGGACCTCAAGCAGCAAGTCAATAAGCTCGAGGAGGAGAATCATATCCTAAGGGGCATCATCGCCAAGAATATCACATCACCATCCCCGAAAAGAGAGACATAATCACATGGGTATGCCACTACAAAAAATACACTTCCGTGATGATACGTGTTTGTCACAGTAGGTCGCTTTTTTTGTCATGCATGTACATCCATGACAAATTTATGACAGAATCAAGATAGTCATACATGTGTTGTCGTAGAAGTGTTCCATGACATTACCAAAATTATCATCACGGAAGTGTCCACTTCCATGACAATAAATCGCGCGTCACAGAAGTGATTTCATCAAGGGTGACCAACACGTGGCATCCACCGTGACGGAACGCCATTAAGCTATCGGGTCGGGCTTTGGATCCGATAACCCGTTAACAGCCCCGGCCAATGGGGATTTTCCATGTGTAAAATCATCATTGGCTAGAGGAAACACGTGTCGGCTCATTGTTGGGACAGATGTCATCCACTCACTGGACAAAAGGCGCCTATGATACGTCGACACGTGGCACAACCAATAGTGGCCCATTCCTATGAAAAGGCCGGCCCATTTGACTTGGTCAAAAGCTGGCGGGCCGGCCCATGGAAAGCCTGTTAACGGCATGTTCGCATATAGCCCATTTACAGCCCGCTAACCCAAGGCCCGTTATGCCCTATCCGAATTAGGCCCAGTAGCGTCATCTGGGCCGTCCAATATGATTTCAGCCCGTTTTCACTTCTGGCCCATGTATAGCCCATGACGTCTTTCGGCCCATATGAGGCCCTTTGTAACTCTTTGGCCCATTAGCGGCCCGTGCTGAAACTGGCCCATAATGAACAGTGTATTACTTTACACCCATTAATGACCCGTGGTGAAACTGGCCCATAATGAACAGTGTATCACTTTATACCCATTAACGGCCCGTTATTCCGTTGGGCCGTTTCCATCCCAAGTTAACTTTCGGCCTTCTGAGGGCCCATATATTCTTGGGCTCATTTGCAGCATTCGGTTACTTACGGCCCGTTACTGTCATTTTCAGCCCGTCGTTATAGTCGGCCCGTTTGTGGACCATTAGTCTATTGGGCCATTTTCATAGCATCACCAAAAATGACCTATTAACGGCCCATTATGGTCAGCCCATAAAACGTACGATTTCCATTAAAGGCCCGTCTACGGCCCATTAAAGGCCCGTACAAGACCCATAAATGAGCCGGTGGTCCATGGATCCTACGAGACGTACAAGGCCCATGGATCCTACAAGACGTAGAAGGCCCATGGATCCTACGAGACGTAGAAGGACCATGGATCCTACGAGACGTAGAAGGCCCATGGATCCGACAGCCTGTGAAGGGCCATGGTCGGGCGAATCGGCCCCCGTTTGAACGATATAGCATATTCAAAGAATTACCCTACTCAATACTATCACCTCTAAAAAGCCTACACTATTACAACAAAGAGATCAAGGCATAGAAAGGTAGAATAATCCTACACTATACAATAAAGAAATTATAGCCGATTATACTCACTGGGCATTATGGTTCGGCACAGGTGATAATAAAGCATACACAAACATCAAATTACATACACTGGGCAAATACAGCTCATACATCATGGACGCGCATCAACTTAACTCCATTTGAACTATAATCTCTTCAGAAAATAGGATTGGCCGGATTCAGATAGCACAAATTTCAGTCTGCAAAATCTCTAATTCCTTCATGGTTACCTCAGTGTCTTGTTTCATTTTTTTGACTCCTGCATCTAATACCTGCATGTCCAGTCTTAGCTTGTTGATTATACATTGACAATCATGTACATGTTGTCTTGCCACCTCTAGTTGATGCTCGAGAACATCAGCACATTCCAATTCCAATCCATAATCATTCGGTAACGGCCATGCCGCACTGCTCGCAGATCTTTGTGTTGATGTCACTTCATCCTGAAATGTTTCTATAAGTACACATGACTAGGGCAAAAATATAGTTACAATAGTGAAGCAAACAAGACACTCTTTTGTACTACATGGCAAAACAGGACTAACAATAATGTTACACGTCACTTTCAAAAAAAATGTTACACGTCATGAAGCATAAGCAGGTGATATTTTAAAAATTATAAAAAAAGATAGGCTGTGTAGCCTGCATATAGAAATCCCTCTTAGCTCACCAAAGGAGCATGATGTTGGGGGCCAAACGAAAACACAGACAAGTTACAAATTTAGACTGCACGTTGCGTATAAGTAAGCAAGCAGTTGGCCATTCTATGCCTCAATTAAAGTCTTAGGGAGCATAATGAATAGCAAAGGGTTTCATACAAACATACTACAGCAGGCAAAACTATGCAATCATTAGCGTAGTATAAACTAGATTGTGAGCCTCATGCAATAATAGTTGGTTAATAGACTTCAAAGCTTTAGGCATACTTTGGCAGAGTAATTAAATGGTAAGGCCTTTAATTATGTCAACTAATAGTGATACAAGTACCGAACATCAGACATGATTATTTGGGCATCTCATTAACTGAGGACAAATAAAGCAATTGAAAAGCAAAAATTAACTATGCCTGAAACAAACAAGGAATTGAAATGTTGAGTTGCATACAGTGACTTACCTTAGCAGGTTGAAGAGGCTCAGCACAGCTCCTACTTCTCCTGCAAGGCTCCTTCCTAACATCTTGTACTTGGAAATCCTCAATCTTATCTTCATTGTACCCCCTCTGCAAGGTGACACAAACTAGTTACTCGTCTCCTTGGAAGATAAATATGCATACTTTCTAGTCTGTGAACACAAAAGGATGAGATTATAACAAAACAACACCACATAATTATGTCAACTAGTTACTCGTCTCCTTGGAAGATAAATATGCATACTTTCCTAACATACTTGCCTACTGTAGTGTACAGCCAAACCTTTATGTCACCTATGAGTTAGACAAGGCCCCACTACAGTAGCCCTTAGTGTTTAAATCGTTGACAAGCTCTATTAGAGTGTTAGGTCAAGAACAGCAAGTAATCAAAGCAAACAGTCCTAGTATGGCTGGCTGATCCAAACAAGCAATTGAACAGATGTGTGAGCAAATCTTACATATCGAGAAAAGAAGCAAAGAAGGAGGCTTAAAGACCATCACTTGACTGACCAGATTTAAGGGGCATTTAAACATCATGTGCAACGTATGAACTAACATAAACATTGCATATTCCAGATTCTACAATGGAATGCACATGTATTAGGTTATGCCATGTATGATGATGCCTAAATGTACAGATAGTAGGCAGGAGTGATTCATCATTGCACGCATAATTGAATTGCAGGTTAAGGGCCAGTTCGATTCTGCCTTTTCAGGGCATATTGTCAAAATAAGCCATAAAAGATGTAAAGAAGTCATTTTTGAGTTATGGGCTTGGGCTTAACTAATTTCGCTTTGGAGGGGGGTGTTTCGGGTAGAACCTCACTAAAAATTGAAGGGAAGGGGAATAGTGAAATGACTCTGTTGTCTGCCTATATTACACTCAAAGTGCAACTGTTGACGCCCATGTCACACCTGACCCTCAAGTAAAAACAAACACACAAGCATTCATTGCCCTGCCCGCTTGCATCTCCTCTCCCCTTTCCCTCTACCTCGATCCCCTGCCTGCAACACTAGGGTTCCTCCAGCGATCCGTCGCCACTAGTCCCATCTGGCCTTGTCCTTGACGATGCTATGTCCAGCTAGGCTACATGGCCGACGGGTAGGGGCATATCTCCCTGGCTTCTCCTCCCTCGGGCACCGCCCCTCATTCTCATGGTCTCCAGCAGCTGCTCCACTGTGGTTCGTCCAACGCACTACTCCGACGGACGCTGCACAACTACGGCCGATGCCACACTGTGACAGAAGGCACCTTATTCCCCCTCCCCTCCTCCCAGGCCATGGCCTTGAGGTGCTGTTGAAGAATGAGCTCATCCAACAAGGTGAGGATCTCCTCTGATTTTTTTGCCAAATTTTCATTCTGATCCACTATACGATGAATTGCTATGAGCTGCTTCTGCTGCTGCTATATGATGCATTGCTATGAGCTGCTCCTACTGTTACTATATGATGAATTGCTATGAGCTGCTGCTGCTGTATGATGAGTTGCTATGAGATGCTGCTGCTGCCATATGATGAATTGCTATGAGCTGCTGCTGCTATATGATGAGTTGCTACAAGCTGCTCATGTTGCTGCTATATGATGAGTTGCTACAAGCTGCTCCTGCTGCTGCTATATGATGAATTGCTATGAGCTGCTCCTGCTGTTGCTATATGATGAATTGCTATGAGCTGCTCCTACTGCTGCTATATGGTGAATTGCTATGAGCTGCTGCTGGTATATGATGAATTGCAGACTGCTGCTGCTGTATGATGAGTTACTATGAGCTACTGTTGCTGCTATATGATGCTTTCAGGTGGTGCTGCTATACGATAATAACCAGCCACTTGGACCATCGGATGTCAATAAATAATTGTTCTTCATTTAAATGTGGGTCATGCGTTCTTCGTTTAAATTACGCAATGGGATCTCTATGGAAAACATTGACCAAAGTAGATTGTGCCAAGTAGATGGTATCTTTATATTTGCATTTTGAGCAAATAGTGATGGTCTGTTTTCCTATCATATTAATTACTGTACTGGGTTCAATTTGTGATGTTTGAAAAAAATATAATGCAATCTAGACTTTCCACTGATCATATCAAAGATAAGCTGAAAACGCAATGAAAAGAACTGGTTGGCTTATTACATGGAGCTTATATTCACACGTGCTTATTTTCTTAGGATAACTCGTAATAATTGTCCCTAAGAAACTTGGTTAATAGAACTGGCATACAAATAACATGTCACGATGATTGCAATGGAGGAGTGACGTACCATGGCACACTGTATAGGCTCGCCGCTGCCTCTCCTTTTTTGCGATGTTCCATGAAATTGCCACATACATCTTGTACTTTTTCATTGTGTAACCCTATCTGCAAGTTGACACGGCTAATTTCAGACATCTCTACATGATACTACATTGCATATCCCTTGCGCATATTTAAAACACCAACTAACGATTGTGTGCGTACCATAAACTAGCCATGACTCTGTATGCTGGACTAGCAGACACTCTAAGGGAGCCTAATATAGTGCACTAGAATTCCTACATGCCACCTACGATTTTGTGTAATGTACTGCCCCTGTTCCTAAATATATGTCTTTGTAGAGATTCCAGTATGAACCACATACAGATGTATATAGATGCATTTTCGAGTGTAGATTCACTCATTTTGCTCCGTATGTAGCCTATAGTGAAATCTCTATAAAGACTTATATTTAGGAACGGAGGTATGAGGTAGTATCATGTATGACATCTACATATCTAATTTAGCAGCCAGTAGTAGAAATCATTGTCTGCACAAAGGGATTACTGGTCGAAAATCCTAGCAAAGCACGCTGGCAGGCACAGAACAATACAAGAGAGAGAGACGCTGTGACGCCCAAATACTTAAGCTACAGTAATCCCCCAAATGATTCCATGTCATTAGGTTTAACTTAGCCAAGTTGCCACTCGATAAAAATCAAAGCTATTTTTTAAAATTTTAAAATAAATTTGAAATAACCACTTCTTCAATTAATTAAACAAAATAGTTCATGTTATCACAAATAATTCCAAAGCCATTATAAAAACAAAACCAACATTTTATAAAACATTTAAATGCCCTAAAAACAATCAGAACAGTGCTGAAACAACAATAAAATACTTTTCTAATTTGTGAAAAATCCAAACTAATGATTTATTTAACTCTCAAACTTTTCAAGGCAGTGCCTAGAATTTCTTTATGAATTATGGGCCAACTCTCTTATTTAATAAATTACAATTGCTTCTAAGAATTTGTCAGGACCCCGACTCAATGCCACATCGATCTAGCATGTAACACCTCATATCACTTTGCGGCCTCACGCACGGTATTCCCACGGGTGTCGCCTTACCTTTGCCCGGGACCGTTTGCGCCTTTTGGCACACATATATGACAGTGTCGCTAGCATCCATATGATAAGGAGTCCGGGCTGACATGGCTAGTCGTAAACCCAAAGTGGCACTAACTTACAGGGACAGGCATCCATGACCCAGCATCGAACGTGTCGGTCATCAGCGAGTGAATCCAGGCTGTAGCACTGGGCTAGCAGGACTCCGGTGAACCGGGCTGTAGCGGGCTAGCAGGACTCCGGTATTCATCGCGTGACATTTCCCCGAAGGGACAGACACAGGAACGAAGAAGGACACATGCCGGCCAGCCTAAGTGTTCCGGAGCAGTAGCAAGCTACCATGGCTCAGTGGAAACACTAGGAGACATTTCCCGGTAAGAGAGGCTACTAAGGATAAACAACTAGATAGCCAGATCCCACACATACCAAGCATTTCAATAACATACACACAATATGCTCGATATGTGCAAATACAACATGGCATCACAACATGACTCTACGACTCAAGTATTTATTCATTAGGCTCCGAGGAGCGAGATATTACAAACAGGGGTCTCATGACCCAACATTCAGAGCATACAAGTCAAAGCACAAGCGGAAGCTATCATGTCTGAGTACAGACATCTATAAATGAAAAAGGCTGAGAAGCCTGACTATCTACCAAATCCTGCCGAGGCACAAGATCGTAGCTGAGGTAACAAGCTAAACGTCGAAGTCCACGTGGAACTACTAGTGAGACCGAAGTCTCTCTGCAAAAACATAAAATAGGCAAACGTGAGTACAAATGTACCCAGCAAGACTTACATCAGAACTAACTACATATGCATCATTATCAACAAAGGGGATGGTGGGGTTTAACTGCAGCAAGCCAGCTTTGACTCGGTGGCTATCCTAAACTACGACTGCAAGTAACCCTTTTGAGGTGGCGCACACGAGTCCACATATTCACCATATCAATACACCACTATGGATCCACTCCCGTCTCCCTACGAGAGCGCCATCCATAGCACTCACGCTTATCTTGCGTATTTTAGAGTATCCACTTTCACTTGTCTATGAACCGATATAAGCAACCCAGAAGTCCTTTACCGCGGACACGGCTATTCGAATAGATGATGTTAACCCTGCAGGGGTGTACTTCTTCATACATGTTTCCACCACTTAGCGTTTGCACACGACATGTGCTCGGCAGACTTCAAGCGAAAGCCGACGTGGGTGTAGACCACGACCTACCTAAACACTCAAGTCTCTAGTCCAGGTTTATCGCCTATTCGGGTTCCATCCATGAGGAGATCCGGCCGGAGTTTCGCTCACAGCCCCAAACGATGTGAACAGGGTTCTCGAGACACCAAACGGGTGCCCGGTACACCGTGCCACGTGCCTACCGCATCACAGCCCACCCCTCCGGTCAGCGCTGTGCACGGCCTCCAGCATACTACAAACACCAGAAACTACTTGCAACTCCTGGACAGAGGACAAGGGTGATTAAGAAGTCGAGCGGGGTCATATTTCAGGGCCCAATGTATGGTAGTAGCTGAGTCATGGATCACAAACACAGAACTCAGTTCCTAAGGACGGCTTCAATGAGACAACCCACCATGTACTCCTACATGGCCTCTCACCGCTACCTTTACCAAATCGTGTTCACAAACTTAGCTCACACACAGTAGGACATGTTCACACGCCTCTGATTCATCCCCGATGAATTAGACCTGACTCAACTCTAAGCAGTAGCAGGCATGACAAACAAGCATGAATGAGTAGGCACATCAGGGCTCAAACAACTCCTACTCATGCTAGTGGGTTTCATCTATTTACTGTGGCAATGACAGGTCATGCAGAGGATAAAGGGGTTCAACTACCGCAGCATGTAACAGTTGAATCGTTGTTGTCCTAATGCAGTAAAAGAGAGCAGGAGCGAGAGAGTAGGATTGTATCGGAATGAACAAGGGGGTTTTGCTTGCCTGGCACTTCTGAAGATAACATTGAGTCTTCATCAGTGTCAACGATCACATCGTCGGTACAACGTCTACCGAGGGGGAACAACACCGGCAAACACAGAAGAACACGATCAATGCAATGCACAATATGATGCATGCTATGACATGGCAATATGAATGTGTTTTGGGATAATGCACCTAGCTATGATTTAAATGAAGTTGGTTTGAATACATGATTCAAATTCCAACTCCATATATGGTTATTTAAATGCCATTTAATTGATTTGTGCTAAACAGCAGCTATAAGTTGTTCTAACATGCATGAAAATGGTACAGATGGATTCCTTGAATTTTTCTGATAATTTTTCATATATAATTTATTTAATTTGGAGTTACGGTTGAATTTCTATGATTTTTAGAAGTTTATACAATTTTCTGAAATTTCCTGAATTAAAATAAATCCAGAAAATGATCTAACTGCGTCAGCCTGACGCCTGCATGACGTCAGCGAGTCAACGGCCAGGTCCAGGTCAAACCTGACGTGCGGGGTCCACACGTTAGTGACACAGGAACTAATCCCTCGTTGACTCGGGCTTTGACCCGCTACGGGGCCCGCTGTCAGTGTCTGTTAGTGTGCTAATTGGGGGGATTAGCCGCTAATGGCAACGCCACGTCAGCGTCGCCGGATTAGGCGCCAGCGACCACATCTCGCGGCGGAGGCTCGCCGGAGTTGCGCTATGGGCTGCGGTTGGACGCGCGAAGAGCACCAGGAGGTAGCCCATGACCGCGTGCATCTAGGGAGACCAAGGGGAGGTGCGGGGGTGGCCGGGGTTTGCCGGAGTGGAGCCCGAGGCGGCGGCCGGAGCTCGGGCGAGCTCGGGTTCGAGGCCACAGCGGCCTTGGCGACGCGGGGATAACACCTACGGTGTCTACATGGTGCGGCGAGAACGTTGGACGCATGTCCGGGACCGAATGGTCACCGGAGCGTCATCGCCGACGAGCTTTGGCGGCGGCGCTGTCGGGTGAGAAAGGCACGGCGGCTACATCATACTAGGGAGAAAACGGAGAAGGGGAGGAGGATCAGGAGCTCACAGCGGTTCCAGTAGGCGTCGAAGCGGGCTCGGGGAAGGTCGTAGCTGAGCGGGGCGGCGAGGCCGATCTCCGGCGGCCGAGGAGGGGAAAAGTGTCGGGGCGGCGCTTCGGGGCTCTTCCGGTCACGTGGCTCGGTGAGGGGGTTGGCGACGAGGTGCAGGAGCTCGGGAGCAGCTCGGGGCATCGTCGGAACGGCGGTGGTCGCGGCAACGGCGAACGGCGGCGATGGGCGTGTTCGGTGGCGAGAGAGAGGATGAGGGCGCGGGAGAGTGAGGGAGAGAAGCAGGGAGGTGCATGGCGCCCGGGGGAGGCGTCCAGAGCGTCGAGGATGGAGAGCGGCAAGCAGGAGGTGGCTCGGCGCGTGCCGGCGTGCGGTGGCCACACGCCTCGCGCCCTTCTGGCGCGAGGTGGGAGACGGTGGTGGTTCGGTGGGCTCGGCCGCTGGAGGAGCTGGGCCAGGTAAGTGGGCGCCAGGTAAGTGGCTGGGCTTCTCTCTTTTATTTTTGTTTTTATTTATTTATTTTGTTCTGTGTTGTTTTAGTTTAGTAAAATACTAAACCATTTTATAAAATCCTGAAAATAGTTATGTGGCTAGAACTAAAATATACCAAACCACATAAAAATGTTCCAGTATTATTGGACATATATTATTTATATATCAAATATATATCCAATGCAAATAGTTATTGAATTAATTCAAAGGCCCAAAATAAATGTTTCAGTCACTCCAAAAATATTGGTTTGCATTTTATTCTTGCCAATATTTTTCAAAGCTGAAAAGGAACATTTCCTTGGAAACATTTGAAGCAATTTTTAATGTTGATCATCATTTTTTTTAAATGACTTCTGAGGCTCTCCAATTCCCCAATTCAAATTTAAAGAAATTTAGACATGATGCATGGATGCAATGCCACTAGTTACAAGCAAGCTCTAGGGCTGTGACAACTCACCCCCACTAAACAAAAATCTCGTCCCGAGATTCAAGCGTAGGGTAAGGTGAAGGGGGAACGCAAACTAGCACAATCTTCATGATCCAGGTTGCACTTCAACTGAACGTTGATTCGTTCACCATCATTGTCTCGAATCTTGCTCTGAGAACTCCAGCTAACACGACCACGAGAGGAGAAGGAGACTCTAGAAGGATCGATCTTCTCGAAGCTCGAACAACTTAGGATCAACTCGCAGAATGAGGCATAGTAACACCACTCGAGCTAAGACACAAAACACACATCTAGAGGGATGGAGTGGAACAAATGACGAGGGTTCACTAGGTAGACAACAATTCCATGCTAAAAAGGGTGGTGAATGGTTGTCAACGTAGCGAGGAGTTGAGTTTCCATTATACCATAATGATGCACCTTAGGGAAGGTGACTCGTAGAAATATCCCCTTAAGTGGCAAAAAGAATTACCTTTGATTCAGAGATCATTGAAACCCTTTAAACCAGCCTAAGGCAATTCTCGAGCGATCGTTTGGAGGGGGTCGGAAGAATGGCATACTCGGACTTGGATGATGTGGATTACCTTGTTGAAGACAACGTAATGGATGAATTTGCTTATCACCGGAAATGGAAGAGACCCATGGTAGAATGGCCCATTGGCGGTGCAAGCTGGGAACAAAATGCAAATGCTGGGAATGATTCTGGTAACTGGGGAAGGACCCAACAATAGAGAGTGAATTCACTGTTTGAAAAGGTCATAGCATTGCCGAGGAAACTGAGAGCATCCCAGGTAGTGCCGATGATAACACATAGCGCTTGTGCGTGCTCTCAAGAACTTGAGCATTTCCACAATCATCAAGGTTTTATCAACAACCGCGTCAAGGGTGCTGACAACACAACATACTACCACGATGAATAGCGATGGACGATGCAGATGCAAAGGAAGATAACACTTTCTCAGATTTCACCTTAGCGAGGCCAAGGGGACGAAATCTGGATGATCGACCGAGAGACATTTAGCACTCCGCTTCTAATGTTCTCCTTGATGTGCTAGCGTAATCCACCCATATATATGGTTTGATATCTAGAACATCAAGTAAAAGGTCGGGCTTCGGAATCTCAAAAATCCATGGGGGCAACTAGGGAGTAAATCCTACGAAATCCCTATGGGGAGGTGGCCAACTTCCTCAATCAAGATACTACAATAATAGTTTTTCCGGCTGGGTGTGTTGGCTACGACATCCACTTCAACGGTTATGGAGAGACCAATATTATAGTTCTTGGGAGATGTTCCAACCATCATATCTGCCTGAGATTCAGATCTGGTTGGTGTTAGGATATTCCAGACTCATCGAGTCTAGGAAGAAAAATGAAAGTTTGCAACACAAATCGACGAGATGACGTTGCGAGATTCTCGGGGAATGAACTATGATAGTAAGCTCCAAAACATGAGCTGGTTCTGCTACAAACATGTGAACACGATGTCCTAGACAAGCATGACCACGTGGTAGTCTTACAATAAAACACTACCGAGTTCTGGTTGGGAACCATCACCGTGGGTAACGAAGTCCTTGCATAAGTCATATGATTAGCTCTTATGAAGGAACTTCTTCTCCTTGAACAAATCAATCAGTGGCTTGGTGTGCTCGGGACACATATGGAATGAAGGTTGCAAGTCTTCAAACCACAGATTCTTCGCACGTGTGCATGACTGATTTGGGATGATTCCAAAGGAAACAACATTAACTTTCTCAAATTCACGGCGGCAACTTACACCAAATGCACGTGTATAAGAGGAAGTCACTCCTTTCATCCGAACATATGCTTCATGAGCTAGCATGAACAAATGCTTTCAAAAGTTTCCAACACTAGCTTAATGTTCAGCAAAATTATGGAGAAGACAAGGATGTTGTCGATGGGCTCAACAACAATTCATCCAGATTCCCATGAAGATGGAATTCCATAACTATGTGAACAAGGTGATAGTATTGGTCAGACCCAAAATATATAATGGTGTATGCTCGAGGAAAATCCACGAGTAAGACAACATTACGAACATTGTTGGTTCTGATTTGATTTGAGAATAGCCCACACTCAATCAAAGTTTTTGCAAGACAATAGCTCCAATAACTGATCACAGGGACCAATCGATGAAGATATCATCTTTCTTCAGCACACACTACACAAGAATATCCCTTTGGAACGAACTAAGTTAGGCAAGCTTTTATCTTCCAATTCTCCAAGTTGTTGTCTAGCTTAACCAACTAGCTCAGGGATATCCAACACAGATTCTTGGAGAAAGGGTGGTTTATAAGAAAACCAACTTGATCACGAGCTCAACATAGCGGTCAGGTGACAACCTGGTAATACTTCCGAGAAGATCTTCGGAAAATCATGAACCACCGGTATGTTACTAAGCTTGAGAACAATCTTGCTGTTCAGGGCAAGACGATATAATCAAACAAGCAAGGATTGACACTATCCTAACTCATTGATTGAAAAGTGCACCAGGAATAAGGACTAGGTAGCACGATCAATCTTAGAATGATGACTCAATAATCAGCACGCTAAGAATGAGGTTGTTGTCCATTTAACTACCAAGCAACGGAGTTGCTAGCAGTATTGATTTCATACACCACGATTCACTTGTCGGCATTCCGGTTACAATAACACAGGAACCGAGGAATGAACAATGATGGCAAGAAGTATCACTGTACCAAGAGTTCATAGGATGGTGTGCAATTCCTATAACAATCCCGATATAAAGATGGTAATACTCCAAGGTAGAACAGAGCAAAAGCTGGATTGGCATTTTGATCTGCGGAGCACAACTTCTTTGACCCAATCCTGGATATGGAAGAGGTACTAGAGTTTGTTTCTCCTGGTCATTCTACGATAGAATGGCTTGACGGACCACAAGAGTAATAGGCATCGATAAACGAACGCACGCATACTCTTGACTATCAATTGATAGACGAAGGTCAGTAGACAACTAAAGAGGGACAACTCAAAGGAACATATAACTTTCTGAGTTGTGGATGCATAGATTAGTATGTCGAACCAAGTTCAATATAATTCTTCCGGATAACCCATGCAGAAAGGTTGAGCTGGCAGAGTCACAATATAGAATGGAGAACTCCTCAAGAGTACTCTAATTGAGATCTTTTGATCCAATAACTTCTGCCTGAATGGTTCATGGTATTTGGAAGAAGGAAATACCACGGACCTCGAGGACTATCGCAAAGGTTACTAATAACCAAAGGGAGCTAGCAATTACTACCAACATGAAGTAAGTAGGGTGAATCTCGGGTTCAAAACCCAGGAATAGAATACCTACTACTAAATAGCATCACGGAATGCTTACGAGAATGATGGCCAGAATCATCACACTGGGACACGAATCATGGCTAGATTACTAGATGATCCCCTAGGACACCTAGGGTCATAATGATAATTCCAACATATATGTCGAGGTAAAAGAATACCTCAACTCAGCAATTAGTGTGATTAACTTGGCCCAAAGGAACATCAAAACCAGAGGGAAAGGATTTTGCAAATGCATCAGACTATTTAGAAACCTGGGATGACTCGGACAACATAACGGTTGTAAATGCTCAAAAAAGATTTGAGACATTCACAAAAATGGTGGCATAACCACTCAGAAGCACAATATCAAGGTTTCGAGATCAACAATCAACATACGGAAGTGATAGGAACTGAAACGAGGCTTAAGTCCAACAATCTATAAGTCTACGGATTAGTAACACGTGATCCTAATAGAAAGAAGAGAAAGTCTAGTTCCTTAACCCCGCAGGAAAGATAAGATGACTCAGATCAGAAGGCATAAGGTATAAGGAGTAAAAAGAGCCTTACGTTCCATCCCACAATCAATTCCCTTACATAACTAAAGAATTTCTAGACTCAACTTCGACCAGTTTGGCTTGGTAATCCTACAGGCAGTCAAGCTCTGATACCAACACTGTCAGGACCCCGACTCAATGCCACATCGATCTAGCATGTAACACCTCATATCACTTTGCGGCCTCACGCACGGTATTCCCACGGGTGTCGCCTTACCTTTGCCCGGGACCGTTTGCGCCTTTTGGCACACGTATATGACAGTGTCGCTAGCATCCATATGATAAGGAGTCCGGGCTGACATGGCTAGTCGTAAACCCAAAGTGGCACTAACTTACAGGGACAGGCATCCATGACCCAGCATCGAACGTGTCGGTCATCAGCGAGTGAATCCAGGCTGTAGCACTGGGCTAGCAGGACTCCGGTGAACCGGGCTGTAGCGGGCTAGCAGGACTCCGGTATTCATCGCGTGACATTTCCCCGAAGGGACAGACACAGGAACGAAGAAGGACACATGCCGGCCAGCCTAAGTGTTCCGGAGCAGTAGCAAGCTACCATGGCTCAGTGGAAACACTAGGAGACATTTCCCGGTAAGAGAGGCTACTAAGGATAAACAACTAGATAGCCAGATCCCACACATACCAAGCATTTCAATAACATACACACAATATGCTCGATATGTGCAAATACAACATGGCATCACAACATGACTCTACGACTCAAGTATTTATTCATTAGGCTCCGAGGAGCGAGATATTACAAACAGGGGTCTCATGACCCAACATTCAGAGCATACAAGTCAAAGCACAAGCGGAAGCTATCATGTCTGAGTACAGACATCTATAAATGAAAAAGGCTGAGAAGCCTGACTATCTACCAAATCCTGCCGAGGCACAAGATCGTAGCTGAGGTAACAAGCTAAACGTCGAAGTCCACGTGGAACTACTAGTGAGACCGAAGTCTCTCTGCAAAAACATAAAATAGGCAAACGTGAGTACAAATGTACCCAGCAAGACTTACATCAGAACTAACTACATATGCATCATTATCAACAAAGGGGATGGTGGGGTTTAACTGCAGTAAGCCAGCTTTGACTCGGTGGCTATCCTAAACTACGACTGCAAGTAACTCTTTTGAAGTGGCGCACACGAGTCCACATATTCACCATATCAATACACCACTATGGATCCACTCCCGTCTCCCTACGAGAGCGCCATCCATAGCACTCACGCTTATCTTGCGTATTTTAGAGTATCCACTTTCACTTGTCTATGAACCGATATAAGCAACCCAGAAGTCCTTTACCGCGGACACGGCTATTCGAATAGATGATGTTAACCCTGCAGGGGTGTACTTCTTCATACATGTTTCCACCACTTAGCGTCTGCACACGACATGTGCTCGGCAGACTTCAAGCGAAAGCCGACGTGGGTGTAGACCACGACCTACCTAAACACTCAAGTCTCTAGTCCAGGTTTATCGCCTATTCGGGTTCCATCCATGAGGAGATCCGGCCGGAGTTTCGCTCACAGCCCCAAACGATGTGAACAGGGTTCCCGAGACACCAAACGGGCGCCCGGTACACCGTGCCACATGCCTACCGCATCACAGCCCACCCCTCCGGTCAGCGCTGTGCACGGCCTCCAACATACTACAAACACCAGAAACTACTTGCAACTCCTGGACAAAGGACAAGGGTGATTAAGAAGTCGAGCGGGGTCATATTTCAGGGCCCAATGTATGGTAGTAGCTGAGTCATGGATCATAAACACAGAACTCAGTTCCTAAGGACGGCTTCAATGAGACAACCCACCATGTACTCCTACATGGCCTCTCACCGCTACCTTTACCAAATCGTGTTCACACACAGTAGGACATGTTCACACGCCTCTGATTCATCCCCGATGAATCAGACCTGACTCAACTCTAAGCAGTAGCAGGCATGACAAACAAGCATGAATGAGTAGGCACATCAGGGCTCAAACAACTCCTACTCATGCTAGTGGGTTTCATCTATTTACTGTGGCAATGACAGGTCATGCAGAGGATAAAGGGGTTCAACTACCGCAGCATGTAACAGTTGAATCGTTGTTGTCCTAATGCAGTAAAAGAGAGCAGGAGCGAGAGAGTAGGATTGTATCGGAATGAACAAGGGGGTTTTGCTTGCCTGGCACTTCTGAAGATAACATTGAGTCTTCATCAGTGTCAACGATCACATCGTCGGTACAACGTCTACCGAGGGGGAACAACACCGGCAAACACAGAAGAACACGATCAATGCAATGCACAATATGATGCATGCTATGACATGGCAATATGAATGTGTTTTGGGCTAATGCACCTAGCTATGATTTAAATGAAGTTGGTTTGAATACATGATTCAAATTCCAACTCCATATATGGTTATTTAAATGCCATTTAATTGATTTGTGCTAAACAGCAGCTATAAGTTGTTCTAACATGCATGAAAATGGTACAGATGGATTCCTTGAATTTTTTTGATAATTTTTCATATATAATTTATTTAATTTAGAGTTACGGTTGAATTTCTATGATTTTTAGAAGTTTATACAATTTTCTGAAATTTCCTGAATTAAAATAAATCCAGAAAATGATCTAACTACGTCAGCCTGACGCCAGCATGACGTCAGCGAGTCAACGGCCAGGTCCAGGTCAAACCTGACGTGCGGGGTCCACACATCAGTGACACAGGAACTAATCCCTCGTTGACTCGGGCTTTGACCTGCTACGGGGCCTGCTGTCAGTGTCTGTTAGTGTGCTAATTGGGGGGATTAGCCGCTAATGGCAACGCCACGTCAGCGTCGCCGGATTAGGCGCCAGCGACCACATCTCGCGGCGGAGGCTCGCCGGAGTTGCGCTATGGGCTGCGGTTGGACGCGCGAAGAGCACCAGGAGGTAGCCCATGACCGCGTGCATCTAGGGAGACCAAGGGGAGGTGCGGGGGTGGCCGGGGTTCGCCGGAGTGGAGCCCGAGGCGGCGGCCGGAGCTCGGGCGAGCTCGGGTTCGAGGCCACAGCGGCCTTGGCGACGCGGGGATAACACCTACGGTGTCTACGTGGTGCGGCGAGAACGTTGGACGCATGCCCGGGACCGAATGGTCACCGGAGCATCATCGCCGGCGAGCTTTGGCGGCGGCGCTGTCGGGTGAGAAAGGCACGGCGGCTACGGCATACTAGGGAGAAAACGGAGAAGGGGAGGAGGATCAGGAGCTCACAGCGGTTCCAGTAGGCGTCGAAGCGGGCTCGGGGAAGGTCAGAGCTGAGCGGGGCGGCGAGGCCGATCTCCGGCGGCCGAGGAGGGGAAAAGCGTCGGGGCGGCGCTTCGGGGCTCTTCCGGTCACGTGGCTCGGTGAGGGGGTTGGCGACGAGGTGCAGGAGCTCGGGAGCAGCTCGGGGCATCGTCGGAACGGCGGTGGTCGCGGCAACGGCGAACGGCGGCGATGGGCGTGTTCGGTGGCGAGAGAGAGGGGTCCAAGGGAGAGGATGAGGGCGCGGGAGAGTGAGGGAGAGAGGCAGGGAGGTGCGTGGCGCCCGTGGGAGGCGTCCAGAGCATCGAGGAAGGAGAGCGGCAAGCAGGAGGTGGCTCGGCGCGTGCCGGCGTGCGGTGGCCACACGCCTCGCGTCCTTCTGGCGCGAGGTGGGAGACGGTGGCGGTTCGGTTGGCTGGGCCGCTGGAGGAGCTGGGCCAGGTAAGTGGGCGCCAGGTAAGTGTCAGGTAAGTGGCTGGGCTTCTCTCTTTTATTTCTGTTTTTATTTATTTATTTTGTTCTGTGTTGTTTTAGTTTAGTAAAATACTAAACCATTTTATAAAATCCTGGAAATAGTTATGTGGCTAGAACTAAAATATACCAAACCACATAAAAATGTTCCAGTATTATTGGACATATATTATTTATATATCAAATATATATCCAATGCAAATAGTTATTGAATTAATTCAAAGGCCCAAAATAAATGTTTCAGTCACTCCAAAAATATTGGTTTGCATTTTATTCTTGCCAATATTTTTCAAAGCTGAAAAGGAACATTTCCTTGGAAACATTTGAAGCAATTTTTAATGTTGATCATCATTTTTTTTAAATGACTTCTGAGGCTCTCCAATTCCCCAATTCAAATTTAAAGAAATTTAGACATGATACATGGATGCAATGCCACTAGTTACAAGCAAGCTCTAGGGCTGTGACAGAATTAAGTAAAAAAGAAACAAATAAAAAGAAAATGGAAATTAGTAACTAAAACAATATAAAGAAAAGAGAGAAAGAAGGAGTCAGGAAGAAGAGGGGAGGCCCACGTGGGGCTGGGAGGCCCAGCCCACCTCCCCTCATCTCCCACCTCACGCTACAGGAGACCGGGGGAGGGCGTGGCGGCCATCCCACGGCCATGGCTGCCCCCCAGCCACGTGCGGCCATCCTCCCGGCCCCCTCGTTGATAAGGGCGCATCCCCGGCCCCCTACTAACCCTAGCGCCCCTTTCCCCTCCCTCGCCCCTCTCCCTCCCTGTCTCCCTCGTCGTCCGAAGCTCCATCGCCGCCGCCTCGTAGCCGTGCTCCGGGACCTCCTCGAGCCACGTGAAGACGACCAAGAGCTCCGCCGGCCTCATCTTCGTCGATCCCAAGCAGAAACTCAAGCAGGGGAGTGCTGCATCGCCGCCATCGAGGCACCTTCTCCGCGCACGGCCGCGGCCCCTCGCCGCCGATTGTGTCTCTGTCGAGCCGTCCCCGGCCTCCCCGAGTGCGTCACCGAGCTCCGTGGTGAGCCTCGCTTCCTCCTGCCTTGTTACCGTTTGTTTCGGTCGTTGTTTGCCGACTCCCGTAGCTCGTCGTGGTCGCCATGGCCGGACGTCGCCCTGCACGCGCTCGCCCGGGCCCTCTGGACGCGCCATTCTGCACGTAGCCCCACCGCCGCCGTGCCTCGCTTGCCTCGCGCCGCTGCTGCACCACCGCCCCGGCGACCCCCTGCCTAGCGCTCGCGCCGCCGGCTGCCGCAGCTGCCGTTGCCTACAGCTGCTGCTGCTTTGCTTTGTGCTGCTGCTGCTTGATGCTCCCCTGCCAACGCTGCTAGTTGTTGCTGCCACTAGATGCTGCTCATGTCACTGCTGCTCTTGGTCTGCTGCTATGGTGCTAGCTACTGTTGCTTGCCGATACCGCTGCCGCTGCTAGTGCTCCGTTGCTGTTGCTGCTTGTAGCTAGCGCCACTTCCCACCGCTGCTGCTGGCCATGGCAAAGGCCATGGCCGTGGTGTGTGTGCGCAGCGTGTGTGTGTTGCCATGGCCGTGGTGTGTGTGCGCAGCGTGTGTGTGTGTGAGTCTACTGTGTGTGTTCGTGTGTGCCATGGCCGAGCGCCCGTGCAAGTGTGGCGTGTGTTGTGTGCGCGTGAGTGTGTGCGTTGTGTGTGTGTGTGTTCTGTAGGTGTGTGTGATGTGTGTACCGTGTCTGTGTGTGGCCGTGTGTGGGGCTACCCCAAATTAGTTTAGGTCTAATTTAATTCATAGATTAGTTTTAGGATTACTTTTGCTGTTTAGCTAATAGTATTAATTAGTGCTAAGTTACTTTAGTAGTAGATGACATGTGGGTCCTTATTTAGATAAGTTAGGTTCATTTATTTGTTTAGGATTAGGAAAATAGTCTATGGCTTGTGGGCCACACCTACCCTTTTGACTAGGTCAATTTGGATTAAATAAATGCAGGAATTCTAGAATATTGTTAAAATTTAAAAATCAATATAAAATAATCCGTAACTCGGATGAAAACATTTTGTACATGAAAGTTGGTCAGAACAACGAGACGAATCCGGGTACGCAGTCTGTTCGTCCACCACACATCCCTAGCATAGTGAACACGCAACTTTCCCTCTCCGGTTCATCTGTCTGAAAACGCGAAACACCGGGGATACTTTCCCGGTTGTTTCCCCCCTTCGCCGGTATCACCTCCTACCGCGTTAGGGCACGCCTAGCACCGCTCGTTGTCATGTCTTGCATCGTTATGTATGTGTTTGCATTGTATTCATTGTTTCTTCCCCCTCTTCTCTCCGGTAGACTACGAGACTGACGCCGCTGCTGGTGCCCCGATCAACTACATTGTTGACATTCCCTACTTGCCAGAGCAACCAGGCAAGCCCCCCCCCCTTTGATCATCAGATATAGCCTACTCTTCTCTCTACTTCTTGCATTAGAGTAGTGTAGCATGTTGCTGCTTTCCGTTAATCCTATCATGATGCATAGTCTATCCTTGCTACTACTGTTGTTACCTTTACCTGCAATCCTAATGCTTAGTATATGATGCTAGTTTATCATAAGTGGCCCTACATTCTTGTCCGTCTGCCATGTTATACTATCGGGTCGTGATCACTTGGGAGGTGATCACGGGTATATACTATATACTTTATACATGATACATGTGGTGACTAGAGTCGGGTCGGCTCGTAGAGTACCCGTGAGTGATTCACAGATTGGGGGCTGAAAGGACCTTTGTCCCGACGGCCCTCTGGGTGGATCTTTGTGGCGGAGCGACATGGCAGGTTGAGACCACCTAGGTGAGAGGTGGGCCTGGCCCTGGTCGGCGTTCGCGGTTACTTCAAAATAACACGCTTAACGAGATCTGGGTACTTGATCTGAGTGTGGCTACTGCCCTATACGCATTAACCAACTACACGGGAACAGTTATGGGCACTCGACGTCGTGGTATCAGTCGAAGCCTTCGTGACGTCAGCGACTGAGCGGCGCGCGCCGGGTTGGACTGGAACGCCTGCTCTTGTATAAGGGAGGCTAGGTCTGCTCACCGGCCGCGTACGCAACGTGCAGGTGTGCAATGGGCGATGGGCCCAGACCCCTGCGCCATAGGATTTAGATCGGCATGCTGACTGATGTCTACTACACAACCTTCTTCTTGTAGACGTTGTTGGGCCTCCAAGTGTAGAGGTTTGTAGGACAGTAGCAAATTTCCCTCAAGTGGATGACCTAAGGTTTATCAATCTGTAGGAGGCATAGGATGAAGATGGTCTCTCTCAAGCAACCCTGCAATCAAATAACAAAGAGTCTCTTGTGTCCCCAACACACCCAATACAATGGTAAATTGTAAAGGTGCACTAGTTCGGTGAAGAGATGGTGATACAAGTGGTATATGGATAGTAGATAAAGGTATTTGTAATCTAAAATAATAAAAACAGTAAGGTAACGAATGATAAAAGTGAGCGTAAACGGTATTGCAATGTGTGGAAACAAGGCCTAGGGCTCATACTTTCACTAGTGTAAGTCCTTTCAACAATACTAACATAATTGGATTATAAAACTATCCCTCAACATGCAACAAAGAGTCACTCCAAAGTCACTAATAGCGGAGAACGAACGAAGAGATTATGGTAGGGTACGAAACCACCTCAAAGTTATTCTTTCCAATCAATCCGTTGGGCTATTCCTATAAGTGTCACAAACAGCCCTAGAGTTCGTACTAGAATAACACCTTAAGATACAGATCAACCAAAACCCTAATGTCACCTGGATACTCCAATGTCACCTCAAGTATCCGTGGGCATGATTATACGGTATGCATCACACAATCTTAGATTCATCTATTCAACCAACACAAAGGACCTCAAAGAGTGCCCCAAAGTTCTACCGGAGAATCACGACGAAAATGTGTGCCAACCCCTATGCATAGGTTCATGGGCGGAATCCGCAAGTTGATCACCAAAACATACATCAAGTGAACCACGTGATATCCCATTGTCACCACAGATATCCATGACAAGACATACATCAAGTGTTCTCAAATCTTTAAAAACTCAATCCGATAAGATAACTTCAAAGGGAAAACTCAATTCATTACAAGAGAGTAGAGGGAGGAGAAAACATCATAGGATCCAACTATAATAGCAAAGCTCGCGATACATCAAGATCGCATCATCTCAAGAACACGAGAGAGAGAGATCAAACACATAGCTACTGGTACATACCCTCAGCCCCGAGGGAGAACTACTCTCTCCTCGTCATGGAGAGCACCGGGATGATGAAGATGGCCACCGGAGAGGGATTCCCCCTCCGGCAGGTGCCGGAACGGGTCTAGATTGGCTTTCGGTGGCTACGGAGACTTCTGGTGGCGGAACTCCCGATCTATTCTCAGTTCTGGAAGTTTTAGGATACGTGGGTATATATGGGTGAAAGGAGTACGTTGGTGGACCGAAGGGGTGGCCACGAGACAGGGGGGCGCGCCTCAGGGGGGTGGGCGCGCCCCTACCCTCGTGAGCTCCTCCTTCATCTTCTGACGTAGGGTCCAAGTCTATCTGGTAGGTTTCCTTCCAAAAATAACTTCTCTAGTTGATTTTGTTCCGTTTCAACTCCGTTTGATATTCCTTTTCTTCGAAACACTGAAATAGGCATAAAACAACAAATCTGGGCTGGGCTTCCGGTTAATAGGTTAGTCCCAAAAATAATATAAAAGTGGAAAATAAAGCCCAATATTGCTCAAAACAGTAGATAATATAGCATGGAGCAATCAATAATTATAGATACATTGGAGACGTATCAAGCATCCCCAAGCTTAATTCCTGCTCGTTCTCGAGTAGGTAAATGATAAAAAGATAATTTTTGATGTGGAATGCTAGCTGGCATAATTTCAATATAATTCTTCTTAATTGTGGTATGAATATTCAGATCCGAAAGATTCAAGACAAAAGTTCATATTGACATAAAAATGATAATACTTCAAGCATACTAACTAAGCAATTGTGTCTTCTCAAAATAACATGACCAAAGGAAGTTCATTCCTACAAAATCATATAGTTTAGTCATGTTTCATTTTCGTCACACAAGAATGCTCTCATCATACACAACCCCGATGACAAGCCAAGCAATTGTTTCATACTTTAATAATCTCAAACTCATAAATTTTCACGCAATACATGAGCGCGAGCCATGGATATAGCACTATGGGTGGAATAGAATAATGAGGGGATTATGTGGAGAAGACAAAAAGGAGAAAGTCTCACATCAACGAGGCTAATCAATGGGCTATGGAGATGCCCACCGATTGATGTTAATGCAAGGAGTAGGGATTGCCATGCAACGGATGCACTAGGGCTATAAATGTATGAAAGCTCAACAAAAGAAACTAGTGGGTGTGCATCCAACTTGCTTGTTCATGAAGACCTAGGGCACTTGAGGAGGCCCATTGTTGGAATATACAAGCCAAATTCTATAATGAAAAATTCCCACTATATATGTGAAAGTGACAAAATAAGAGACTCTCTATCATAAAGATCATGGTGCTATTTTGAAGCACAAGTGTGGAAAAAGGATAGTAGCATTGTCCCTTTTTTATTTTTTCTCTCATTTTTTGGGCCTTTTATTTTTTATGGCATTTCTCTTTTTTGGGGGCCTTCTCTTTTTTTGGGCCTTCTTTTTTTATGGCCTTTCTCCTTTTTTATGGCCTTTATCTCTTCTTTTTTTATTTATTCCTCACTTGGGATAATACTCTAATAATGATGATCAACACACTTCTATTTATTTATAACTCAATGATTACAACTCGATACTAGAACAAAGATGACTCTATATGAATGCCTCCGGCGGTGTATCAGAATGTGCAATGAATCAAGAGTGACAAGTATGAAAGAATTATGAACGGTGGCTTTGCCACAAATACTATGTCAACTACATGATCATGCTAGCAATATGACAATGATGAATGTGTCATGATAAACTAGATGGTGGAAAGTTGCATGGCAATATATCTCGGAATGGCTATGGAAATGCCATAATAGATAGGTATGGTGGCTGTTTTGAGGAAGATATAAGGAGGTTTATGTGTGACAGAGCGTATCATATCACGGGGTTTGGATGCATCGGCGAAGTTTGCGCCAACTCTCAATGTGAGAAAGGGCAATGCACGGTATCGAAGAGGCTAGCAAGGATGGAAGGGTGAGAGTGCGTATAATCCATGGACTCAGCATTAGTCATAAAGAACTCACATACTTATTGCAAAAATCTACAAGTCATCAAAAACCTCGGTACTACGCGCATGCTCCTAGGGGGATAGATTGATAGGAAAAGACCATCGCTCGTCCCCGACCGCCACTCATAAGGAGGACAATCAAATAACACTCATGTTTCAAATTTGTTACACAACGTTTACCATATGTGGATGCTACGGGACTTGCAAACTTTAACACAAGCATTTCTCAAATTCACAACTACTCAACTAGCACGACTTGGATATTATTACCTCCATATCTCAAAACAATCATCAAGCATCAAACTTCTCTTAGTATTCAATACTCTATATGAAAGTTTTTACTAATCTTAAATACCTAGCATATTAGGATTTTAAGCAAATTACCATGCTATTTAAGACTCTCAAAATAATCTAAGTGAAGCATGAGAGTTCATCTATTTCTTCAAAATAAAACTACCACCATGCTCTAAAAGATATAAGTGAAGCATTGGAGCAAATGACAAACTACTCCGAAAGATATAAGTGAAGATCAATGAGTAGTTGAATAATTATGCAACCATGTGAAGACTCTCTAACATTTAATAATTTCAGATCTTGGTATTTTATTCAAACAGCAAGCAAAGCAAAACAAAATGGCATCTACAGATAGCAAACATTATGTGAAGAAGCAAAAACTTAGGATCAACCGATACTAACCGATAGTTGTTGAAGAAGAAAGGTGGGATGACAACCAGGACATCCCCAAGCTTAGACGCTTGAGACTTCTTGAAATATTATCTTGGGGTGCCTTGGGCATCCCCAAGCTTGAGCTTTTGTGTCTCCTTAATTCCTCTCATATCACGGTCTCTCTAAATCTCAAAAGCTTCATTCACACAAAACTCAATAAGGACTCGTGAGATAGGTTAGTATAAACCATTGCAAAAACCTTATCATAATCTATTGTAGAAAATCACTAAAATTATTATTAAACATTTCATACTAAATTCCTCTGCATATTTAATAGTCCTATCCTCAAATAGAATCATTAAAGAAGCAAACATATGTAAACAATGCAAACATAACAGCAATCTACCTAAACATGATAATCTGTAAAGAATGCTGCAACATCCATACTTCCCTAACTCCAAAAATTATGAAAGAAAATTCCCGCTGTATTAAATTTATCAGAGCTTAATATGCAAAATGTTTCAATATTTTATCACATTCTGACTTTTCTAGGGAATTATTGCAACAGCGGTAAACTTTCTGTTTTCAAACAGCAACATGTGTACTTCCAAAATAGGCATAGTAAAGGCTATCAATGCCACTTTTATTGAAATAAAAGATGCAATTTTTTTTTCTAAATAACAACAAGCAAATCCTAACAAAATAAATTGACGCTCCAAGCAAAACACATATCATGTGGTGAATAAAAATATAGCTCCAAGTAAAGTTACCGATGAACGAAGACGAAAGAGGGGATGCCTTCCGGGGCATCCCCAAGCTTAGACTCTTGGCTATACTTGAATATTATCTTGGGGTGCCTTGGGCATCCCCAAGCTTAGGCTCTTGCCATTCCTTATTCCATAGTCCATCGAATCCTTACCCAAAACTTAAAAACTTCACAACACAAAACTTAACAGAAAACTCGAAGCTCCGTTAGTGTAAGAAAATAAATCACCACTTCAAGGTACTGTAATGAACTCATTATTTATTTATATTTGTGTTAAACCTACTGTATTCCAACTTATCTATGGTTCATACCCTCCGATACTACTCATAGATTCATCAAAATAAGCAAACAACACACGAAAAACAGAATCTGTCAAAAACAGAACAGTATGTAGTAATCTGGATCAAACGTATACTTCTGGAACTCATAAAATTCTCAAATAAATTTCTGGACCTGAGGAATTTATCTATTAATCATCTTCAAAAATAATTAACTAAATAGCACTCTCCAAATAAAAATGGCAGTAGTTCTCGTGAGCGCTAAAGTTTCTGTTTTTTTACAGCATGATCAACAAGACTTTCCCCAAGTCTTCCCAAAGGTTCTACTTGGCACAAACACTAATTAAAAGCATAAAACCACATCTAAACAGAGGCTAGATGAATTATTTATTACTAAACAGGAACAAAAAGCAAGTAACTAAAATAAAATTGGGTTGCCTCCCAACAAGCGCTATCGTTTAACGCCCCTAGCTAGGCATGATGATTTCAATGATGCTTACATAAAAGATAAGAATTGAAATATAAAGAGAGCATCATGAAGAATATGACTAGCACATTTAAGTCTAACATACTTCCTATGCATAGGGATTTTGTGAGCAAACAACTTGTGGGAACAATAATCAACTTGCATAGGAAGGTAAAACAAGCATAACTTCAAAAATTTAAGCACATAGAGAGGAAACTTGATATTATTGCAATTCCTAAAAGCATATATTCCTCCCTCATAATAATTTTCAGTAGCATCATGAATGAATTAAACAATATAACCAGCACTTAAAGCATTCTTTTCATGATCCACAAGCATAGAAAATTTACTACTCTCCACATAAGCAAAATTCTTCTCTTGAATAGTAGTGGGAGCAAACTCAACAAAGTAACTATCAAGGGATTGAAAATTGAAATCAAGATGACAAGTTTCATTGTTATCATTATTCTTTATAGCATATGTGTCATCACAATAATCATCATAGATAGGAGGCATGCTTTCATCATAATAAATTTGCTCGTCAAAACTTGGGGGACAAAAAATATCATCTTCATCAAACATAGCTTCCCCAAGCTTGTGACTTTGCATATCATTAGCATCATGGATATTCAAGGAATTCATACTAACAATATTGCAATCATGCTCATCATTCAAAGATTTAGTGCCAAGTATTTTATAGATTTCTTCTTCTAGCACTTGAGCACAATTATCCTTTCCATCATACTCACGAAAGATATTAAAAAGGTGAAGCGTATGAGACAAACTCAATTCCATTTTTTTGTAATTTTCTTTTATAAACTAAACTAGTGATTGTTGGGGAACGTAGCAGAAATTCAAAATTTTCTACGCATCACCAAGATCAATCTATGGAGTAATCTAGCAATAAGGGGAAGGAGAGTGCATCTACATACCCTTGTAGATCGCTAAGCGGAAGCGTTCAAGTGAACGGGGTTGATGGAGTCGTACTCGTCGTGATTCAAATCATCGGAGATCCTAGTGCCGAACGGACGGCACCTCTGCGTTCAACACACGTGTAGCCTGGTGACGTCTCCTACGCCCTGATCTAGCAAGGGGAGAAGGAGAGGTTGGGGAAGACTCCATCTAGCAGCAGCACGACGGCGTGGTGGTGGTGGAGGAGCGTGGCAATCCTGCGGGGCTTCGCCAAGCACCGCGGGAGAGGAGGAGGGAGAGAGGCAGGGCTGCGCCATGGAGAGGTCAAAACTCATGTGTTGGCAGCCCCAAAGTCCTCAAGTATATACAGGGGAGAGGGAGGGGGGTGCGCCCCCTTTAGGGTTTCCACCCCAAGGGGTGCGGCAGCCCCAAACCCATCTAGGGTGGCGGCCAAGGGGGGAGAGGGGGAAACTTGCCCCCCAAGCTAGGTGGAGGCGCCCCCTCCCCAAACCCTAGGCGCCTTGGGCCCTTGTGGGGGGGTGCACCAGCCCACCTGGGGCTGGTCCCCTCCCACACTTGGCCCATGCAGCCCTCCGGGGCTGGTGGCCCCACTTGGTGGACCACCGGGACCCTCCCGGTGGTCCCCGTACATTACCGATAAAACTCGAAACTTTTTCGGCGACCAAAACAGGACTTCCCATATATAAATATTTACCTCCGGACCATTCCGGAACTCCTCGTGACATCCGGGATCTCATCCGGGACTCCGAACAACATTCGGTAACCACGTATATCTATTCCCTATAACCCTAGCATCATCGAACCTAAAGTGTGTAGACCCTACGGGTTCGGGAACCATGCAGACATGACCGAGACAACTCTCCGGCCAATAACCAACAGCGGGATCTGGATACCCATGTTGGCTCCCACATGTTCCACGATGATCTCATTGGATGAACCACGATGTCAAGGACTTAATCAATCCCGTATACAATTCCCTTTGTCTAGTGGTACGATACTTGCCCGAGATTCGATCGTCGGTATCCCGATACCTTGTTCAATCTCGTTACCGGCAAGTCTCTTTACTCGTTCCGTAACACATCATCATGTGATCAACTCCTTGGTCACATTGTGCACATTATGATGATGTCCTACCGAGTGGGCCCAGAGATACCTCTCCGTTACACGGAGTGACAAATCCTAGTCTCGATTCGTGCCAACCCAACAGATACTTTCGGAGATACCTGTAGTGTACCTTTATAGCCACCCAGTTACGTTGTGACGTTTGGCACACCCAAAGCACTCCTACGGTATCCGGGAGTTGCACAATCTCATGGTCTAAGGGAATGATACTTGACATTAGAAAAGCTTTAGCATACGAACTACACGATCTTTTGTGCTAGGCTTAGGATTGGGTCTTGTCCATCACATCATTCTCCTCATGATGTGATCCTGTTATCAACGACATCCAATGTCCATGATCAGGAAACTGTAACCATCTATTGATCAACGAGCTAGTCAACTAGAGGCTTACTAGGGACATGGTGTTGTCTATGTATCCACACATGTATCTGAGTTTCCTATCAATACAATTCTAGCATGGATAATAAACGATTATCATGAACAATGAAATATATAATAATAACTAATTTGTTATTGCCTCTAGGGCATATTTCCAATAGTCTCCCACTTGCACTAGAGTCAATAATCTAGTTCACATCGCCATGTGATTAACACTCACAGGTCACATCGCCACGTGACCAACATCCAAAGAGTTTACTAGAGTCACTAATCTAGTTCACATCACTATGTGATTAATACTCAATGAGTTCTGGGTTTGATCATGTTATGCTTGTGAGAGAGGTTGTAGTCAACGGGTCTTGCCATATTCAGATCCCTATGTACTTCGCAAAACTTTATGTCATATCATAGATGCTGCTACCATGTTCCACTTGGAGCTATTCCAAATTGTTGCTCCATTATACGTATTCGGTATCTCTACTCAGAGCTATCCGGATAGTTGTTAAGCTTGCATCGACATAACTCTTTACGTCGAACTCTTTATCACCTCCATAACCGAGAAACATTTCCTTATTCCTCTAAGGATAATTTTGACCGCTATCTGGTGATCTACTCCTAGATCACCTTTGTACCCTCTTGCCAGACATGTGGCAAGTCACACATCTGGTGCGGTACTCAACATGGCATACCGTATAGAGCCTATGACAAAAGCATAGGGGACGACCTTCGTCCTTCTTCTTTCTTCTGCCGTGGTCAATTTTCGAGTCTTACTCAACTTCACACCTTACAACTCAGGTGAGAACCCCTTCTTTGACTGATCTATTTTGAACTCTTTCAAAAAACATGTCAAGGTGTGCGTTCTTTGAAAGTATCATCAGGCGTCTTGATCTATTTCTATAGATCTTGATGCCCAATATGTAAGCATCTTTATCCAGGTCTTCCTTTGAAAATCACTCTTCAAACAACCATTTTTGCTTTCCAGAAATTCTACATTATTTCAGATCAACAATATGTCATCCACATATACTTATCAGAAATATTGTAGTGCTCCCACTCACTTTCTTGTAAATACAAGTTTCTAGCAAACATTGTATAAACCTAAAAGCTTTGATCACTCCATCAAAACATATATTCCGATTCCGAGATGCTTGCTCTAGTCCATAGAAGGATTGCTGGAGCCAGCATACCATTTAGCATCCTTAGGATCGACAAAACCTTTTATTGTATCACATACAACTTTTCTTACGAAAACTGGTAAGAAAATTTGTTTTGACATCCATCTGTAAGATTTCATAATCGAAAAATACAACTAATGCTATCATGATTTCGACAGACTTAAGCATCGCTACGGGTGAGAAATTCTCATCGTAGTCAACTCCTTGAACTTGTGAAAAGACTCTTTCCCACAAGTCGAGCTTCATAGATGGCAACATTACCGCCCACGTCCATCTTCTTCTTAAAGATCCATTTATCTCAATGGCTTGCCGATCATCGGGCAAGTCCACCAAAGTCCATACTTTGTTCTGATATATGGATCCTATTTCGGATTTCATGGCTTCTAACCATTTGTCGGAATGCGGGCCCACCATCGCTTCTCCATAGCTCGTAGGTTCATTGTTGTCTAATAACATGATATCTAAGACAGGATTACCGTACCACTTAGGAGTAGTACATATCCTTGTTGACCTACGAGGTTCGATAGCAACTTGATCTGAAGCTTCATGATCACTATCATTAACTTCCTATTCAAAAGACGTAGGCGCCACAGAAAACATCTTTCTGTGTTGCATCACTCTCTGGTTGAAGTAAAGGTTTGACAACCTCATCAAGTTCTATCTTCCTCCCACTTAATTCTTTCGAGAGAAACTCCTTCTCGAGAAAGGACCCGTTCTTAGCGACAAACAATTTGCCCTCGGATCTGAGATAGAAGGTATACCCAACTGTCACCCTTGGGTATCCTATGAAGATGTGTTTCTCCGCTTTGGGTTCGAGCTTCTCCGGCTGAAGCCTTAAGCATCGCAGCCCCAAACATTAAGAAACGACAACTTTGGTTTCTTGCCAAACCATATTCTTACGATGTCGTCTCAACGGACTTAGATGGTGTCCTATCTAAAGTGAATGCAGCTGTCTCTAACGCATAACCTCACAATGAAAACGGTAGATTGGTAAGAGACATCATAGATCGCACCATATCTCATAAGGTTCGATTACGACGTCCGGACACACCATTACCTTGTGGTGTTCAGGTGGCTTCAACTGCGAAACAATTCCACAATGTCTTAAGTGATTGCCAAACTCATAACTCAGAAAATCCCCTTTTGATCAGATCGTAGGAACATGATCTTCTTTGTTATGATGATTCTTAACTTCACTCTGAAATCGCTTGAACTCTTCAAACGTTTCAGACTTGTGCTTCATTAAGTAGATATACCTATATCTACTCAAATCGTCAGTGAAGATGAGAAAATAGTGATATCCACTGCACGCTTCAATTCTCATTGGATCACACGCATCAGCATGCATGATCTCCAACAAGTCACTTGCCCGTTTCATTGTACCCAAAAACGGGGTCTTAGTCATCCTGCCCATGAGGCATGGCTCGCATGTGTCAAGCGATTCAAAATCAAGTGACTCCAAACATCCATCGACCTGGAGTTTCTTCATGCATCTTACGCCAATATGACTTAAGCGGCAGTGCCACGAGAAAGTGGTACTATCATTATTAACTCTACATCTTTTGGCGTGAACATGTGTATTACCACGACCGAGATTCAATGAACCATTCACATAGGGTGCATGACCATGAAAGGTATCATTCATGTAAAACGGAATAGCCATTATTCTCTAACTTAAATGAATGACCGTATTGCAATGAACATGATCTAATCATATTCATGCTCAACGTAGACACCTGATAACATGTATCTAGGTTCAATACTAATCCCAAAGGCAGATGGAGCGTGCGATGGTGATCTCATCAACTTTGGAAGCACTTCCAACACACATCATCACCTCGCCCTTAGCCAGTCTCCGTTTAGTCCGTAGCTTTTGCTTCAAGTCACCAGTAATAGCAACTGAACCGGTATCCAATACCCAGGTGCTACCAGGAGTACTAGCGAGGTACACATTAATAACACGTATATACTTTGTTGAAGTTGCCAGCCTTCTTATCTACCATGCATTTGGGGTAATTCCGCTACTAGTGACCGTTCCCCTTACAATAGAAGCACTTAGTCTCGGGTTTGGGTTCAACCTTGGGTTCCTTCACTGGAGCGGCAACTGGTTTGCCATCCATGAAGTTTCCCTTCTAGCCCTTGCCCTTCTTGAAACCAGTGGTCTTGTTAAACCATCAACACTTGATGCTCCTTCTTGATTTCTACCCTTTACGGTCTTAAGCACCGCGAACAGCTCCGGGATCAACTCCATCCCTTGCATGTCATAGTTCATCACGAAGATCTAGTAGCTTAGTGATAGTGGCTAAAGAACTCTATCAATCACTATCTTATCTGGAAGTTTAACTCCCGCTTGATTTAAGTGATTGTAGCACCCAGACATTCTGAGCACATGCTCATTAGCTGAGCTATTCTCCTCCATCTTGTTGGCAAAAGAACTTGTCAGAGGTCTCACACCTCTCAACACGGGCATGAGCCTGAAATCCCAATTTCAGCTCTTGGAACATCTCATATGTTCTATGGCGTTCAAAACGTCATTGGAATCCCGATTCTAAGCCGTAAAGTATGGTGCACTAAACTATCAAGTAGTCTTCAGGATGTGTCTGTCAGGTGTTCACAACATCCACAAACAACGTTGTAGGGGTTTGCACATCGAGCGGTGCATCAAAGACGTAAGCCTTCTGTGTAGCAGTGAGGACACTCCTCGGACTACGGACCTAGTCCGCAACAGTGCTTACAATATCTTTCAACTTGGTCTTTCTCTATGAACGTATTGAAACAGGGAGCTACAACGTGAGCTATTTATCTACAACATATTTGCAAAGACAATTTAGACTATGTTCATGATAATTGAGTTCATTTAATGAACTCCCACTCAGATAGACATCCCTCTAGTCATCTAAGTGAAACATGATCCGAGTCAACTAGGCCGTATCCGATCATCACGTGAGACGGACTAGTCAACATCGGTGAACATCTTCATGTTGATCGTATCTTCTATACGACTCATGCTCGACCTTTCGGTCTTCCGTGTTCCGAGGCCATGTCTGTACATGCTAGGCTCGTCAAGTCAACCTAAGTGTTTTGCTGTGTAAATCTGGCTTACACCCATTGTATTCGAACGTTAGAATCTATCACACCCGATCATCACGTGGTGCTTCGAAACAACGAACCTTCGCAATTGTGCACAGTTAGGGGGGACACCTTTCTTGAAATTTTAGTGAGGGATCATCTTATTTAAGCTACCGTCGTTCTAAGCAAATAAGATGTAAAACATCATAAACATCACATGCAATCAAATAGTGACATGATATGGCCAATATCATTTTGCTCCTCTCGATCTCCATCTTCGGGGCTCCATGATCATCGTTGTCACCGGCATGACACCATGATCTCCATCATCGTGTCTTCTTGAAGTTTTCTCGTCATCTATTACTTCTACTACTATGGCTAACACTTTAGCAATAAAGTAAAGTAATTACATGACGTTTATGTTGAAACGCAGGTCATAAATAAATTAAGACAACTCCTATGGCTCTTGCCGGTTGTCATACTCATCGACATGCAAGTTGTGATTCCTATTACAAGAACATGATCAATCTCATACATCACATATATCATTCATCACATCCTTTTGGCCATATCACATCACAAGGCATATGCTGCAAAAACAAGTTAGACGTCCTCTAATTGTTGTTGCAAGTTTTTACGTGGCTGCTATAGGTTTCTAGCAAGAACATTTCTTACCTACGCGAAAACCACAACGTGGTATGCCAATTTCTATTTACCCTTCATAAGGACCCTTTTCATCGAATCCGATCCGACTAAAGTGGGAGAGACAGACACCCGCTAGCCACCTTATGCAACTAGTGCATGTCAGTTGGTGGAACCAGTCTCACGTAAGAGTACGTGTAAGGTCGGTCCGGGCCGCTTCATCCCATGATGCCGCCGAATCAAGATAAGACTAGTAACGGCAAGTAAATTGACAATATCGACGCCCACAACTGCTTTGTGTTCTACTCGTGCATAGAAACTACGCATAGACCTAGCTCATGATGCCACTGTTGGGGAACGTAGCAGAAATTCAAAATTTTCTACGCATCACCAAGATCAATCTATGGAGTAATCTAGCAACGAGGGGAAGGAGAGTGCATCTACATACCCTTGTAGATCGCTAAGCGGAAGCGTTCAAGTGAACGGGGTTGATGGAGTCGTACTTGTCGTGATTCAAATCATTGGAGATCCTAGTGCCGAACGGACGGCACCTCCGCGTTCAACACACGTGCAGCCCGGTGACGTCTCCTACGCCTTGATCCAGCAAGGGGAGAAGGAGAGGTTGGGGAAGACTCCATCCAGTAGCAGCACGACAGCGTGGTGGTGGTGGAGGAGCATGGCAATCCTGCAGGGCTTCGTCCGCGGGAGAGGAGGAGGGAGAGAGGCAGGGCTGCGCCATGGAGAGGTCAAAACTCATGTGTTGGCAGCCCCAAAGTCCTCAAGTATATATAGGGGAGAGGGAGGGGGTGCGCCCCCTTTAGGGTTTCCACCCCAAGGGGTGCGGCAGCCCCAAACCCATCTAGGGTGGCGGCCAAGGGGGGGAGAGGGGGAAACTTGCCCCCCAAGCTAGGTGGAGGCGCCCCCTCCCCAAACCCTAGGCGCCTTGGGCCCTTGTGGGGGGGGGCGCACCAGCCCACATGGGGCTGGTCCCCTCCCACACTTGGCCCATGCAGCCCTCCGGGGTTGGTGGCCCCACTTGGTGGACCACCGGGGCCCTCCCGGTGGTCCCGGTACATTACCGATAAAACCCGAAACTTTTCCGGTGACCAAAACAGGACTTCCCATATATAAATCTTTACCTCCGGACCATTTTGGAACTCCTCGTGACATTCGGGATCTCATCCGGGACTCCGAACAACATTCGGTAACCACGTATATCTATTCCCTATAACCCTAGCGTCATCGAACCTTAAGTGTGTAGACCCTACAGGTTCGGGAACCATGCAGACATGACCGAGACAACTCTCCGGCCAATAACCAACAGCGGGATCTGGATACCCATGTTGGCTCCCACATGTTCCACGATGATCTCATCAGATGAACCACGATGTCAAGGACTTAATCAATCCCGTATACAATTCCCTTTGTCTAGCGGTACGATACTTGCCCGAGATTTGATCGTCGGTATCCCGATACCTTGTTCAATATTGTTACCGGCAAGTCTCTTTACTCGTTCCGTAACACATCATCCTGTGATCAACTCCTTGGTCACATTGTGCACATTATGATGATGTCCTACCGAGTGGGCCCAGAGATACCTCTCCGTTACACGGAGTGACAAATCCCAGTCTCGATTCGTGCCAACCCAACAGATACTTTCGGAGATACCTGTAGTGTACCTTTATAGCCACCCAGTTACGTTGTGACGTTTGGCACACCCAAAGCACTCCTACGATATCCGGGAGTTGCACAATCTCATGGTATAAGGAAATGATACTTGACATTAGAAAAGCTTTAGCATACGAACTACACAATCTTTTGTGCTAGGCTTAGGATTGGGTCTTGTCCATCACATCATTCTCCTCATGATGTAATCCCGTTATCAACGACATCCAATGTCCATGGTCAGGAAACCATAACCATCTATTGATCAACGAGCTAGTCAACTAGAGGCTTACTAGGGACATGGTGTTGTCTATGTATCCACATATGTATCTGACTTTTCTATCAATACAATTCTAGCATGGATAATAAACGATTATCATGAACAATGAAATATATAATAATAACTAATTTATTATTGCCTCTAGGGCATATTTCCAACAGTGATAAAACAAGAAACTAAAAGACTCGATTGCAAGATCTAAAGATATACCTTTAAGCGCTAACCTCCCCGGCAACGGCGCCAGAAAAGAGCTTGATGTCTACTACACAACCTTCTTCTTGTAGACGTTGTTGGGCCTCCAAGTGCAGAGGTTTGTAGGACAGTAGCAAATTTCCCTCAAGTGGATGACCTGAGGTTTATCAATCCGTAGGAGGCGTAGGATGAAGATGGTCTCTCTCAAGCAACCCTGCAACCAAATAACAAAGAGTCTCTTGTGTCCCCAACACACCCAATACAATGGTAAATTGTATAGGTGCACTAGTTCGGCGAAGAGATGGTGATACAAGTGGTATATGGATAGTAGATAAAGGTATTTGGAATCTGAAATAATAAAAACAGCAAGGTAACGAATGATAAAAGTGAGCGTAAACGGTATTGCAATGTGTGGAAACAAGGCCTAGGGTTCATACTTTCACTAGTGTAAGTCCTCTCAACAATACTAACATAATTGGATCATAAAACTATCCCTCAACATGCAAAAAAGAGTCATTCCAAAGTCACTAATAGCGGAGAACGAACGAAGAGATTATGGTAGGGTACGAAACCACCTCAAAGTTATTCTTTCCAATCAATCCATTGGGCTATTACTATAAGTGTCACAAACAGCCCAAGAGTTCGTACTAGAATAACACCTTAAGATACAAATCAACCAAAACCCTAATGTCACCTAGATACTCCAATGTCACCTCAAGTATCCGTGGGCATGATTATACGATATGCATCACACAATCTCAGATTCATCTATTCAACCAACACGAAGGACCTCAAAGAGTGCCCCAAAGTTCTACCGGAGAATCACGACAAAAACGTGTGCCAACCCCTATGCATAGGTTCATGGGCGGAACCCGCAAGTTGGTCACCAAAACATACATCAAGTGAATCACGTGATATCCCATTGTCACCACAGGTATCCACGGCAAGACATACATCAAGTGTTCTCAAATCTTTAAAGACTCAATCCGATAAGATAACTTCAAAGGGGAAACTCAATTCATTACAAGAGAGTAGAGGGAGGAGAAAACATCATAGGATCCAACTATAATAGCAAAGCTCACGATACATCAAGATCGCATCATCTCAAGAACACGAGAGAGAGAGAGAGAGATCAAACACATAGCTACTGGTACATACCCTCAGCCCCGAGGGAGAACTACTCCCTCCTCGTCATGGAGAGCACTGGGATGATGAGGATGGCCACCAGAGAGGGATTCCCCCTCCGGCAGGGTGCCGGAACGTGTCTAGATTGGCTTTCGGTGGCTACGGAGGCTTCTGGCGGCGGAACTCCCGATCTATTCTCAGTTCTGGAAGTTTTAGGATACGTGGGTATATATGGGTGAAAGGAGTACGTCGATGGACCGAAGGGGTGGCCGCGAGGCAGGGGGAGCGCCCCTACCCTCGTGAGCTCCTCCTTCATCTTCTAACGTAGGGTCCAAGTCTATCTGGTAGGTTTCCTTCCAAAAATAACTTCTCTAGTTGATTTCGTTCCATTTCGACTCCGTTTGATATTCCTTTTCTTCGAAACACTGAAATAGGCATAAAACAACAAATCTGGACTGGGCCTTCGGTTAATAGGTTAGTCCCAAAAATAATATAAAAGTGGAAAATAAAGCCCAATATTGCCCAAAACAGTAGATAATATAGCATGGAGCAATCAAAAATTATAGATACGTTGGAGACGTATCACTGACCTCTCTATTGTGCCTAGGTAGGGCTGCGACGTGTTGATCTTCCGAGACCGGGCATGACCCAGAAAAGTGTGTCCGGACAAAGGGGATCGAGCGGCGTGTTGGGAAATGTGGTGCACCCCTGCAGGGAAGTTGATCTATTTGAATAGCCGTGTCCCTCGGTAAAAGGACGACCCGGAGTTGTACCTTGACCTTATGACAACTAGAACCGGATACTTAATAAAACACACTCTTCCAAGTGCCAGATACAACCGGTTATCGCTCTCTCACAGGGCGACGAGGGGAGGATCACCAGGTAGGATTATGCTATGCGATGATACTTGGTGAACTTACCATCTACTCTCTCCTACATGCTGCATGATGGAGGTTGCCAGAAGCGTACTCTTTGATAGGACTAGCTATCCCCCTCTTATTCCGGCATTCTGCAGTTCAGTCCACATATACTACCCCCTTTCATTGATACCGCTGCATATGTAGTGTAGCTGCTTGCTTGCGAGTACTTTGGATGAGTACTCACGGTTGCTTTGCTCCCCCCTTTCCCCCTTTCCTCTATTCGATTGTTGCAACCAGACGTTGGAGTCCGGGAGCCAGACGCCACTGTCGATGATGACTGCTACTACTCGGGAGGTGCCTACTACTACGTGCAGGCCGCTGACGACGACCAGGAGTAGTTTAGGAGGATCCCAGGCAGGAGGCATGCGCCTCTTTCGATCTGTATCCCAGTTTGTGCTAGCCTTCTTAAGGCAAACTTGTTTAACTTATGTCTGTACTCAGATATTGTCGCTTTCGCTGACTCGTCTATGATCGAGCTCTTGTATTCGAGCCCTCAAGGCCCCTGGCTTGTAATATGATGCTTGTATGACTTATTTTATTTGTAGAGTTGTGTTGTGATATCTTCCCGTGAGTCCCTGATCTTGATCGTACACGTTTACGTGTATGATTACTGTACGATTGAATCGGGGGCGTCATAGACGCGCTTACAAGATCATAGCAATGCCTCAGTCCAGGATCTTGGTTGGCCAAGCTATTAGATCCAGAAGAAACATCGTCCTTGTAGTTTTTGCCAGCTGCATAACAGGTAACAGCGACCTGTTAGTATATTTGAAGCACATCGGGCAGGTGATGCTGGACGGGTTTAAAGGTGACAAGTACCTAGGCCATGGCGGGTGCTTGGCATCTCTCCAGACTGTGGGAATCAGGTTAGAAACGTCGAGGGTGATGGCGCTGCGCTGGCTGTCGGGGTCCGGTAAGGAGATCTAGAACCGTCGAGTAGGGTGTTTGTGGAGCGGCTCCGGTAGGGTGGACTACGGTGTGGGCGAAGCGGATCTATGGCCGTGGACGAGGGCGTAGGTGAAGCTGCTCCGGTGGTTGGGTTAAGGATGGTGTCGATGATGCGGATCTGCGGCCGTGGACGGGGCGTCAGAAGCTGCTCCGGTGGTTGGGTTAAGGGTGGTGTCGACGATGCGGATCTGCGGCCGTGGATGGGGCGTCAGAAGCTGCTCCGGTAGGTTGGATGAGGGTGCGAGGAAGCGGATCTGAGGCCGTGGACTTATGAGTTGGCAAAGCGGCCCCGGTAGGGTTGAGAATGGTATAGGCGAAGCTACTCCGGTAGGGTTGAGGAAGGTGTCGGCGAAGTGGCTCCGGTAGGGTTGAGAAAGGTGTCGACGAAGAGGATCAGAGGCCGTCGACGGGGGCGTCGGTGGGGCGGCTCCGGGGGGTGTGGACGAAGCGTCTCCGGTGGGGAGTACGAATGAGCCGTTGAAGATGCGCGGCGGTTGACGAGAGTACCGGCGAAGCAGATCCGGCGCCGTGGACAAGGCCGGCACTGTATGGGCTGTGGTACAGTGGTGGATGAGTAGTCTACTTGTTTCTAGGGGAGGTGGGAGGGGTAGATGCGGCCGTAGAAGCAGATCCGGCGAGGTGGACGCCGCTGGCAGTGAATGGGCTATGGTACGCCGGTGGATGAGCAGTCTAGGGTTTTGAGAGGGGAGGGGAGAAAGGGCGATGAAGTACAGACGGCGTGATGTAAGATGCTCTGGTGCTGTGGAGTTAGTCGTTTTTGCGGGAGGGGAGAGGAAATGGGGGTGCCGTGTAGTGGGGGAACCGGAAGTTACCAAAGCAGCCCCGACCTATCATGTAGATGAGGGCGGTATTGTAACTGTTGGTCTCCGTGCACCAAGGACAAAAGGGGGATTTCGCATGCTAAAGACTAAGGTGGCGGAAATTTTAGAAGGAGGCGGGAGATTTTGCCGCCCGCGGGATCGTTCGTATTCAGTTTCAACTAATTTTGGACCGTGCTAGCGGGAAGGTCATGCTAGACTGTGTACACGGGGCACGCGTCAGCAGTTAATAACTGGTGTGAAGTCCACCCCAGAAAAAAGACAATAACTCGGGATGATGCGCCGATAACTTGGACGTTCACACGGGCGCGGCCAATCGTACGGGTGTAGTGGCACGTTCACAAAAAAGGGATCAAATGCTCAGCCTATGTATTTCTCGTGTAAATAGATAATTTAGTGCCATTGGTTATTTACTTTAAACATAATGCATTGACGTGTTAGTGTAGAGGCGCACAAAAAAAATGGATATTGTAGTCAGCTACTTAAAAGTGTTACCTCATATGATTACATAGCCTCCATTTCATAAATTGTGTACCCGTTGAATTCATATATGAATATTACATATATTACTTCAAAATAGAAACTTAAATCATCCAAGACTAATGAATTTGAATGCAAGAGTAACAATGGTGCATGTTCATGATAGCTACATTGGTTGTTTGAAGAAACATCACTCTAACTTTGGCATGCACAACTAAAAAGGCTTATTTAAATAGGAAAAAATGTGATATGTGAGTGTCCAATCTTTATAGCGTTGAATCGATATTGTACCTTTGGCCACGATACAAAGTAGATATTGACTTATGTTCAAGCGATGCACGTCCATGATCGCTAGATAGTGATACGTGAATGAATTGTGCAATCTCTCTCACACGCATACATATCTCATTTCCCTGTGGGCATCAGAATCACACACGCGCACTTCGTGTATTTCTCTCCCTCCGTCAGGGTTAAATTCGTCTTTCTACCCCATCCTACAAGTCTCTCACACAGAAACACACACGCTCTCTATGTCTAACATGCCCACCCCTTTAATTCCGCCCACCCACAGCCACTAATGTCTCTCACACATATGCTATCTACCTATCCCTTAATATAGCTAGATATGTGTCACACAAACTCCTTCTCCCTAGTAGCAAGATGCCCATGCGTTGCACGGAACATCAAGATGCATTTGTATGAGAAGTTTATCTTGTGGGAGAAAAGGATGAATAAGGGAATGCCTTATTTGCAAATGCAAAGAGGGGTGTGCGTATCTTTTTGCAAAATTGCCATAGTTTCCTTCCTGTCTGTCGGATATAAATCGGATGGCCTATATTGCAGGATGGCAGGAAGACCATCATCACCAACTCTGTTTTTTATAAGAGTAGAGATATGTGAGTGTCACTGCCCCCCCCCCCCACACACCCACACTTCCCAACACCGAAGGAGTAGGGTGACACCTCGATTTTGATACTAATCTATCGACTGGCTTCTCTCTCAAACATACACACACACACTACCCGGCACCGAAGGAGTAGGGTGGCACATCGATCTTGATAATAATCTATCTACTCCTCTTTCAAACACACACACACACACACACACTAGTTGTGCCTCTATGCCTACCGCGCACACTCTCAATACGTCTTTCTCTCCCTCCCCCCAACAATGACAGCAGAAGGGTGACAACTCGATCTGATCATAATCTGTCAATTGGTTTCTCTCTCAAACATTGTGTCTCGGTGCCTCGCTCGGTAGCCCCCTCGATATGTAGACTTCTCGCGCACACACAGCTGTAGTGACGATGACGCTGAACCCAGTGTGCCTTGTTTTTACCGGCCTCATGTGATAGTTTTCACCCTGTTTTCTGTTAATTAACAAAGCAACCTATTCTTTGTTACTACTAGTGAATCTGAAATCATTCGGGCAAGACATAAAATATATCACTTCAACCCAATTATCACAGCAACTATTTTAAAAGAAATTAGCTAGCTGCTCGTGCGTTGCACGGAACATCAAGATGCATTTGTATGAGTAGTTTATCTTGTGAGAGAAAAGGTTGAACGAGGGAAGGCCTTATTTGTGAACATGGAGAGACGTGTGGGTATATTTTTGCAAAATTGCCATAGTTTCTTTCCTATCCGTTAGATATAAATCCAACGGCCTATATTGTAGGATGGAACGCACACCATCATCACCAACTCTTTTTCTACTCCCTCCGTCCGAAAATACTAGTCATCAAAATGGATAAAAAGAGATGTATCTAAAACTAAAATACGTCTAGATACATTTCCTTTTATCCATTTTGATGACAAGTATTTCCGGATGGAGGGAGTATTTTTATTTTTAGAGATTTCAACAAGTGACTATGACCGGACCTTACCAACATACTCAAAAAAGTAGTCCATAATTTTGATGTTACCCTCTTTTCTTGGTGGTGTAGTGCCATCTAGATACCTCATAAATAAATCAAGGACAAATCTGACCCCTCCTGAAAAGACATAAGGAGCAAAATGAGTGAATCTACACTCTAAAATATGTCTACATACACATCCGTATGTGGTAGTCCATTTGAAATCTGAAAAAGACAAATATTTAGGACGAATGGAGTATATATAAGAGTAGACATGGAGATATATCTCCAGCATGGTCTACAACAAAAATGTGCTGGGCTGGTTAACGCCGGATGCTCGCAACGCGATGACATGAGTTTGAATTCCGTCTTTTAACTTTATATTTTTATATTATACATTACTCTACTTATTTAATATATACTTCTTTTGCTACTATACTGACAGTGGAACCCACAGAGTACTTAGAATACAAGATTAAGGATGGACTTGTTTCTTTTTAACTTTCTGTACAAAGCTGTAGCCACCCTGCAAGTCACGTGTACACTGTACATGCAATTAACTTTTTATAGAGGGACAATCATACAGGCAATTCACTCAAATGGATTAGATGTCACCAACATAAAGATCATCTCCAAAGGCATCCGGCAAATTTCCTCCCGCTTCCTTAAGCGGAGGACGACATCAAACGCCAGCGGCATACATTTTTACAACTCTAATCAACCAGATGAAATTTGTGCAAACACGGACTGATTTCATATAAGCATGAAGGATTTTGTATAAAAAAGCCGGATCTTCATATAAACATGATGGATTTCATTACATTTACATGAACTAAGAGGTGCCAATCCGGCTCTCTTGTATAATTAATACTCCCTCCGTTCGGAAATACTTGTCCTAGAAATGGATGTATCTAGACTTATTTTAGTTCTAAATGGCCATCCGCGGATCCCTTTGTCTTCCTCATGTCCGTCAGACACTTGCGGGGTTGACGAAGGTCCTCGGAAGAGACGAAGCAGCAAAGAAACCACCTGAATCCGTGGTCGTCGCCTTGGCGGTGGCCTTCATGGGTCCCAAGTGGCGGCGGCCTCCCGTGTTCTACTTCTCCTCGATGATGGCGGTGGACACGAAGAAGCTGTCCACCTTCTCGTCGCTCTCCATGCACCCGGCTTCTGTCTCTGCCTACATGGCGCTGTCGCAGGCACGGGAGGCGCGCCCACAGACACGGGAGGCGCGGCCACCGCAGACACTGGTGGCGCGGTACGACGCAGCAGCGACGGCGCCCGTATCGGCATGCTCGTCGCCGTGCCGGCATGGAGCAACTCGCCACTCCTCATCGAGCTGAACTAGAGCGGCGAGTTGCTGAACCACGTGCCTGCTTGGGGCGGCAACTGGCTCCGTCGAGCCAAGCGAGGTTGGTGAAGCACCGAGCGGCCTCGCCCGTATTCGGAGGGCTTGGCGGGCCACCCAGCCGGGTAATATGCCAGTGAACGGCTCATCTGAAGCCATCGGAAGAGTGGAGAACATGGTGAAGGAGGAGATGGGGAAGCGGCGGAAGGGTGCGATTCTTGCCCGCTGTCTGCCTGGCCTCGTTTAAATAGAGGGCGGATGGTAGGAGCTTGGCCGGCGTTTGGCCTCGTTTAAACTAAGGGCGGATGGGAGGAGCTCGGCTAGTGTTGCGTTTAATTCCGGCCCGCTCATGAACGGACGTGTGGCCGGAGTAGGATTCTCGGTTTGCATGCGGATTTAACGGAGGGGTTTAATGAAGGCGCCGGGCATGCAGCGGGCGGCACAGTACTATTTGATTTGACAACGGTAATGAGCCGGCAAATCACAAAGGCCCTCGCCTCTCGTGAAACCGACCGAGCTAGACTGCCCCGCCCTCTAGCCTTATAAAAAATGTATATACTCCACTTTTGTACAGTAGTACTATTAAAAAGGCTTGTCACAATAATGGTGTCCAACATAAGTGCACAACCCACCCCTCAAATAAAACTAAGCACCCTGGAATTCTTTGACAAAACTAAGCACCCTGAATTTTTTTGACAACTAAACTGCTGGCTATATGAGGTTGGCCATATATATTGTACGTATATAATGTGAAGAAACGAGTGGTTTTCGTAAGATGACTTAATACTCACCTAGACGGAGGGAGTATTCGTTTTGACAGCGGGCGGGGCAGTTCCCGATACGGCTTTAATGCAGACGAGGGAAGGAGTAGCGGTTCCTGATATATTGAACGACCAATGCATCCTCCTTCAATTAATGCATGAGGGAAGTAATGGGAGGAGGTCCGGGAAAAGAGGTTGCACGATGTGAATGCAACGCAGTTTGCCCTCATTGCCCTTATATAAAGGCGCCCCTCCATTCCAATGCATCTACCACATCATACACACCTAAGCATTTGCCTAAGAACCTACACTAAGCGCAAAAGAGCTCACTCCAGACCCATGGCGGCGATGCGCGTGGGCGGCTGCGCCAGATGGTCCACGACGCCGGCCTACGACATGGCACCGAGGATCGTCTCCAGATGGTGTTGGAGACCGGCTGGTGGATGGCCGTCGTCGACGCCAACTACGACTCTCAGTTGGACCAGATGATCGTTGACACCAGCAACAAGTTCACCGTCATCAAGAAGCTCGCGGACAACATCGCCGTACTCCTCCAGCCCGCGCGCCCGGGCTCCTCATTGCCTGCCACCCTAATCGGCCTCCATGGCCGGAACCTCTTTCAAGCACTGGTGGCCCTGCGACTGCCCGCCGACGCCACGAAGGATGTCCACCTGGAGGTCGCGCTCGCCGCAAGGCGCCTCGCCCTGCAAGAATTCGTCGACCTACACATCCACATGTACGAGCAAATCGTGTACATAGGTATCTACAAGGCCAGTGAGGACGCTACGACGTTGGCCTTCCTCAACCGGCTGGAAGCCTTAGATGCCTTTGCTGAGAAGCACCTCGACCTCGCCACAAAAGCCGCCGCTCCTTAGCCGCCGGTCGGTGGCCTGGCGCACTAAGTTGAGGAGGAGGAGGTCGTACGTTCGTGGATACATCTTTCTTCTTGCCTTCTGTAACCACCACTGCGATTGCATCATCGTGGCCTTAATTCTTATTGTGTTGTTGCTTTCTCGTTCCAGTCAATACCGACATGTGCGATCCCTTTGCTTAATTATATGCATCACTGTAACTAGTACTCCATCCATCAATTTATAAGTTGTGCTTACCGTTTCCATCAACTTCGTGCAACGCGCGGGCATCTTGCTAGAAACACTACTCCCTCCGTCTAGGTGAATAAGTCATCTTAGATTGTGTGTATGTCATGTGGGGCCTTAGTGTAGAACTTATTGTGTTGTCTGTCTGTTTTCTTTGCACAACATTCAAGATATTTCCCCGTCATTGATAAAGACGATGAACCGTTATGTACGACTTTGTTGGTTTCAACATAGCCCTTCTCGTAGCGATCCACTGCTTTCATCCTGATTGTGCTGCCTGTGTGAAATTTTTGTATGCAAGTTCAGTATGCTATGATGTTCTATATTATTGTGTCAACTATATAAGTTTTTACTGAGCATCAGCAATGCATATGGCTGAAAGATGTATTTACGAGCATCGGCCGATGGGTCTCTCTCTCTCACACACACACACGCGCGCACGCGTGCACGCATAAGTGGGACCCGTTGAATTATTTATTTGCTTGTGACAGATTTTAATCGGGCTCCACTGTAATCTAACTTTTTTCTTAAGTTATTAATTGAGCTCAGTGACTTCAAAAAGTTCTACAGAAGCCTTGTTTGGGCCTTTCCGGCGTCGCTGAATGTGGGTTGAGTAACCATGTTAGGTTGTACTCTACTACACATGCCCTTTTTTGCTATTTTTTAAATAATACATTTTTAATTAATTTTCATAAATATTATGCTAGGTAAATTTTTTTCAAAAATAATACACCGTCGGCCCGCTGCAGGCCGACTGGGCCTAGTCGGCCCATAGCAGGCCGATTGGATTCCAGTCGGCCTACAGCTGGCCGACTGGCCCCTGTCGGCCCACTGTGGGCTGATTGGGTCCTGTCGGCCCACAGTGGGCCGACTGGAGCTAATTGGCTTGCTGTGGGCTAATTGTTTTTGCAAAAGTGTTAATCATGTATTTAGAAAATATGTGTATTGTGACCTCCTCCGCTCGCTGTGGGCCCACTGTTAACTAAAAAATATGTTTTAAAAAGTGTTAATCATGTATTTAAAAATTGTTAAATGTGTGTATAAAAAATGTTCCTTATCTATACAAAAAAATTAAATGTGTGTATAAAAAATAGCTTTTTTTTCAACATCAGCAATGCAACTGGGCTGACAATTGTACACAATATTCGGGTCAACTTGTTATTCTCCGCCCCGCTGGGCTGCATACTTTCTTAGGAGGTATGCATTAGGTTTAACAATAAAATGGACTTTAAGAAAAAATAAATGGGATGTAATTATAATAACTGGACAGTTACTATGCACCAAACACGTAATTAGTTTGAAAAATATATTATTTTTGGAATTTGAAAATTTTAATTTCATTACTTGTTGCGTGCGCAATATTTTGTTGGATTTTAACGTAATACAACTTTATTTTGAAATTATATTTAACCTGACTAGAAATTTCGGATAAAAATATTTCGGATCCCATCAAAATGTGGGAATTTTTTTTTGAATTCTGTTTTGAGCGGTTGTTTGAAATTATTAATCATTGTCCTAGCTAGAAGTTGGGCTGTACTTTTAACAAACTGTAAATAGGTTGTAGTAAATTCTATTAGAATTAAAAATGGGCTGTACATTCTTACAAATCGCAAATGGGCTATATGTTCTCTGCCAAATCCGAGCTATGGGCCTACTAAGTTGACGCGTACCAAGGGCTTTCTCAACTTAGTCAATATAAACGATTCTAGCTGCAGTGATCGTACGATGTCCATCCAACGGTCGTAGTGCTTCTTCAACCTCTGGTCTTCTTGCTCCAGCCGCCCAAAGCAGCGTTAGTCGTGTCACGTGCTCCTGCCTCCCGTGGTCGGCTGTGATGCCACGGAGGCCTCACTTGTTGGGGAACATAGTAATTTCAAAAAATTTCCTACGCACACACAAGATCATGGTGATGCATATCAACGAGAGGGGAGAGTGTTGTCCACGTATCCTCGTAGACCGAAAGCGGAAGCGTTAGCACAACGCGGTTGATGTAGTCGTACGTCTTCACGGCCCAACCGATCAAGCACCGAAACTACGGCTCCTCCGAGTTCTAGCGCATTTTCAACTCGATGACGACCCCTGGACTCCGATCCAGCAGAATGTCAGGGAAGAGCTCCGTCAGCACGACGGCGTGGTGACGATCTTGATGTTCTACTGTCGCAGGGCTTCGCCTAAGCACCACTACAATATTATCGAGGACTATGGTGGAGGGGGGCACCGCACACGGCTAAGAGATCAATGATCAACTGTTGTGTCTGGGGTGCCCCCTGCCCCTGTATATAAAGGAGCAAGGGGGAGGAGGTGCGGCCAGGCAAGCAGCGCGCCAGGAGGAGTCCTACTCCTCCTGGGAGTAGGACTCCCCCCTTTCCATGTTGGACTAGGACTTGGGGGGAAAGGAGAGAGAGGGAAAAGGAAAGGGGGGCGCCCACCCCCTCCTTATCCAATTCGGACTGGGGGGAAGGGGGCGCGGCTGCCCCTTGGCCTCCTCTCCACTTCCTCCAGTAGGCCCATTAAGGCCCATTAGGTTACCGGGGGGTTCCGGTAACCTCCCGGTACTCCGGTAAAATGCCGATTTCACCCGGAACACTTCCGATGTCCAAACATAGGCTTCCAATATATCAATCTTCATGTCTCAACCATTTAGAGACTCCTCGTCATGTCTGTGATCATATCAGGGACTCCGAACAACCTTCGGTACATCAAAATATATAAACTCATAATGAAATTGTCATCATAACGTTTAGCGTGCGGACCCTACGGGTTCGAGAACAATGTAGACATGACCGAGGCATGTCTCTGGTTAATAACCAATAGCGGAACCTGGATGCTCATATTGGCTCCTACATTTTCTACGAAGATCTTTATCGGTCAGACCGCATAACAACATACATTGTTCCCTTTGTCATCGGTATGTTACTTGCTCGAGATTCGATCGTCGGTATCTCAATACCTAGTTCAATCTCATTACCGGTAAGTCTCTTTACTCGTTCCGTAATACATCATCCCGCAACTAACTCATTAGTTTCAATGCTTGCAAGGCTTAAGTGATGTGCATTACCGAGAGAGCCCAGAGATACCTCTCCGATAGTCGGAGTGACAAATCCTAATCTCGAAATACGCCAACCCAACAAGTGCCTTTGGAGACACCTGTAGAGCACCTTTATAATCACCCAGTTACGTTGTGACGTTTGGTGGCACACACAGTGTTCCTCCGGTAAACGGGAGTTGCATAATCTCATAGTCATAGGAACATGTATAAGTCATGAAGAAAGCAATAGCAACAAACTAAACAATCAAGTGCTAAGCTAACGGATTGGGTCAAGTCAATCGCATCATTCTCCTAATGATGTGATCCCGTTAATCAAATGACAACTCATGTCCATGGTTAGGAAACTTAACCATCTTTGATCAACGAGCCAGTCAAGTAAAGGCATACTAGTGATACTCTGTTTGTCTATGTATTCACACATGTATTATGTTTCCGGTTAATACAATTCTAGCATGAATAATAAACATTTATCATGATATAAGGAACTAAATAATAACTTTATTATTGCCTCTAGGGCATATTTCCTTCAGTCTCCCACTTGCACTAGAGTCAATAATCTAGTTCACATCGCCATGTGATTTAACACCAATAGTTCACATCACCATGTGATTAACACCCATAGTTCACATCGTCATGTGACCAACACCCAAAGGGTTTACTAGAGTCAATAATCTAGTTCACATTGCTATGTGATTAATACCCAAAGAGTACTAAGGTGTGATCATGTTTTGCTTGTGAGAGAAGATTAGTCAACGGGTCTTCCACATTCAAATCCGTAAGTATTTTGCAAATTTCTATGTCAACAATGCTCTGTACGGAGCTACTCTAGCTAATTGCTCCCACTTTCAATATGTATCCAGATTGAGATTTAGAGTCATCTGGATCAATGTCAAAACTTGCATCGATGTAACCCTTTACGACGAACCTTTTGTCACCTCAATAATCGAGAAACATATCCTTATTCCACTAAGGATAATTTTGACCAATGTCCAGTGATCAACTCCTAGATCACTATTGTACTCCCTTGCCAAACTCAGGGCAGGGTATACAATAGGTCTAGTACACAACATGACATACTTTATAGAACATATGGTGGAGGCATAGGGAATGACGTTCATTCTCTCTCTATCTTCTGTCGTGGTCGGGTTTTGAGTCTTACTCAACTTCACACCTTGTAACACAGGCAAGAACTCCTTCTTTGACTGTTCCATTTTGAACTACTTCAAAATCTTGTCAAGGTATGTACTCATTGAAAAACTTATCAAGCATCTTGATCTATCTCTATAGATCTTGATGCTCAATATGTAAGCAGCTTCACCGAGGTCTTTCTTTGAAAAACTCCTTTCAAACATTCCTTTATGCTTTGCAGAATAATTCTACATTATCTCCGATCAACAATATGTCATTCACATATACTTATCAGAAATGCTGTAGTGCTCCCACTCACTTTCTTATAAATACAGGCTTCTCCAAAAGTCTGTACAAAACCAAATGCTTTGATCACACTATCAAAGCGTTTATTCCAACTCTGAGAGGCTTGCACCAGTCCATAAATGGATCGCTGGAGCTTGCACACTTTGTTAGCTCCCTTTGGATCGACAAAACCTTCTGGCTGCATCATATACAACTCTTCTTCCAGAAATCCATTCAGGAATGCAGTTTTAACATCCATTTGCCAAATTTCATAATCATAAAATGCGGCAATTGCTAACATGATTCGGACAGACTTAAGCATTGCTACGGGTGAGAAGGTCTCATCGTAGTCAATCCCTTGAACTTGTCAAAAACCTTTTGCAACAAGTCGAGCTTTGTAGACAGTAACATTACCATCAGCGTCAGTCTTCTTCTTGAAGATCCATTTATTCTCAATTGCTTGCCGATCAACGGGCAAGTCAACCAAAGTCCATACTTTGTTCTCATACATGGATCCCATCTCAGATTTCATGGCTTCTAGCCATTTTGCAGAATCTGGACTCACCATCACTTCTTCATAGTTCGTAGGTTCATCATGATCTAGTAGCATGACTTCCAGAACAGGATTACCGTACCACTCTGGTGCGGATCTTATTCTGGTTGATCTACGAGGTTCGGTAGTAACTTGATCTGAAGTTTCATGATCATTATCATTAGCTTCCTCACTAATTGGTGTAGGTGGCACAGAAACCGATTTCTGTGATGTACTACTTTCCAACAAGGGAGCAGGTACAGTTACCTCATCAAGTTCTACTTTCCTCCCACTCACTTCTTTCGAGAGAAACTCCTTCTCTAGAAAGGATCCATTCTTAGCAACGAAAGTCTTGCCTTCGGATCTGTGATAGAAGGTGTACCCAACAGTTTCCTTTGGGTATCCTATGAAGACACATTTCTCTGATTTGGGTTCAAGCTTATCAGGTTGAAGCTTTTTCACATAAGTATCGCAGCCCCAAACTTTCAGAAACGACAACTTTGGTTTCTTGCCAAACCACAGTTCATAAGGCGTCGTCTCAACGGATTTCGATGGTGCCCTATTTAACGTGAATGCAGCCGTCTCTAAAGCATAACCCCAAAACAATAGCGGTAAATCTGTAAGAGACATCATAGATCGCACCATATCTAGTAAAGTACGATTATGACATTCGGACACACCATTACGCTGTGGTGTTCCGGGTGGCGTGAGTTGCGAAACTATTCCGCATTGTTTCAAATGTAGACCAAACTCGTAACTCAAATATTCTCCTCCACGATCAGATTGTAGAAATTTTATTTTCTTGTTACGGTGATTTTCAACTTCACTCTGAAATTCTTTGAACTTTTCAAATGTTTCAGACTTATGTTTCATTAAGTAGATATACCCATATCTGCTAAAATCATCTGTGAAGGTGATAAAATAACGATATCCGCCACGAGCCTCAATATTCATCGGACCACATACATCTGTATGTATGATTTCCAACAAATCCGTTGCTCTCTCCATAGTACCGGAGAATGGCGTTTTGGTCATCTTGCCCATGAGGCACGGTTCGCAAGTACCAAGTGATTCATAATCAAGTGATTCCAAAAGTCCATCAGTATGGAGTTTCTTCATGCGCTTTACATCGATATGACCTAAACGGCAGTGCCACAAATAAGTTGCACTATCATTATCAACTCTGCATCTTTTGGCTTCAACATTATGAATATGTGTATCACTACTATCGAGATTCATCAAAAATAGACCACTCTTCAAGGGTGCATGACCATAAAAGATATTACTCATATAAATAGAACAACCATTATTCTCCGACTTAAATGAATAACCGTCTCGCATCAAACAAGATCCAGATATAATGTTCATGCTCAACGCTGGCACCAAATAACAATTATTTAGGTCTAAAACTAATCCCGAAGGTAGATGTAGAGGTAGCGTGCTGACCGCAATCACATCGACTTTGGAACCATTTCCCACGCGCATCGTCACCTCGTCCTTTTCCAGTGTTCGCTTAATCCGTAGTCCCTGTTTCGAGTTGCAAATGTTAGCAACAGAACCAGTATCAAATACCCAGGTGCTACTGCGAGCTCTAGTAAGGTACACATCAATAACATGTGTATCACAAATACCTTTGTTCACTTTGCCATCCTTCTTATACACCAATTTCTTGGGGTAGTTCCGCTTCCAATGACCAGTCCCTTTGCAGTAGAATCACTCAGTTTCAGGCTTAGGTCAAGACTTGGGTTTTTTCACTTGAGCAGCAACTTGTTTGCGGTTCTTCTTGAAGTTCCCCTTTCTTCCCTTTGTCCCTTTACTTGAAACTAGTGGTTTTGTTTACCATCAACACTTGATGCTTTTCTTGATTTCTACCTTTGTCGATTTCAGCATCATGAAGAGCTTGGGAATCGTTTCCGTTATCCCTTGCATATTATAGTTCATCACGAAGTTCTACTAACTTGGTGGTGGTGACTAGAGAATTCTGTCAATCACTATTATATCTGGAAGATTAACTCCCACTTGATTCAAGCGATTGTAGTACCCAAACAATCTGAGCACATGCTCACTGCTTGAGCTATTCTCCTCCATCTTTTAGCTATAGAAATTGTTGGAGACTTCATATCTCTCAACTCGGGTATTTACTTGAAATATTAACTTCAACTCCTGGAACATCTCATATGGTCCATGACGTTCAAAATGTCTTTGAAGTCCCGATTCTAAGCCGTTTAAGCATGGTGCACTAAACTATCAAGTAGTCATCATATTGAGCTAGCCAAACATTCATAACATCTGCATCTGCTCCTGCAATAGGTTTGTCACCTAGCGGTGCATCAAGGACATAATTCTTCTGTGCAGCAATGAGGATAAACCTCAGATCACGGATCCAATCCGCATCATTGCTACTAACATATTTCAATTTAGTTTTCTCTAGGAACATATCAAAAATAAAATAGGGGAGCTAAACGCGAGCTATTGATCTACAACATAGATATGCTGATACTACCAGGACTAAGTTCATGATAAATTTAAGTTCAAATAATCATATTACTTAAGAACTCCCACTTAGAAAGACATCCCTCTAATATTCTAAGTGATCACGTGATCCAAATCAACTAAACCATAACCGATCATCACGTGAAATGGAGTAGCTTGCAATGGTGAACATCAATATGTTGATCATATCTACTATATGATTCACGCTCGACCTTTCGGTCTCAGTGTTCCGAGGCCATATCTGCATATGCTAGGCTCGTCAAGTTTAACCTGAGTATTCTGCGTGTGCAAAACTAGCTTGCACCCGTTGTAGATGGACGTAGAGCTTATCACACCCAATCATCACGTGGTGTCTGGGCACAACGAACTTTGGCAACGGTGCATACTCAGGGAGAACACTTTTATCTTGAAATTTAGTGAGAGATCATCTTATAATGCTACCATCATTCAAAGCAAGATAAGATGCATAAAAGATAAACATCACATGCAATCAATATAAGTGATATGATATGGCCATCATCATCTTGTTCTTGTGATCTCCATCTCCGAAGCACCGTCATGATCACCATCGTCACCGGCGCAACACCTTGATCACCATCGTAGCATCGTTGTCGTCTCGCCAATCTTATGCTTCCACAACTATCGCTACCGCTTAGTGATAAAGTAAAGTATTACAGCGCAATTGCATTGCATACAATAAAGCGACAACCATATGGCTCCTGCTAGTTGCCGATAACTCGGTTACAAAACATGATCATCTCATACAATAAAATTTAGCATCATGTCTTGACCATATCACATCACAACATGCCCTGCAAAAACAAGTTAGACGTCCTCTACTTTGTTGTTGCAAGTTTTACGTGGCTGCTACGGGCTTAAGCAAGAAGCGTTCTTACATACGCATCAAAACCACAACGATAGTTTGTCAAGTTGGTGATGTTTTAACCTTCGCAAGGACCGGGCGTAGCCACACTTGCTTCAACTAAAGTTGGAGAAACTGACACCCGCCAGCCACCTGTGTGCAAAGCACGTCAGTAGAACCAGTCTCGCGTAAGCGTACGCGTAATGTCGGTCCAGGCCGCTTCATCCAACAATACCGCCGAACCAAAGTATGACATGCTGGTAAGCAGTATGATTTATATCGCCCACAAATCACTTGTGTTCTACTCGTGCACAACATCAACGCATAAAACCTAGGCTCTGATACCACTGTTGGGGAACGTAGTAATTTCAAAAAAAATCCTACGGACACGCAAGATCATGGTGATGCATAGCAACGAGAGGGAAGAGTGTTGTCCACATACCCTCGTAGACCGAAAGTGAAAGCGTTAGCACAACGCGGTTGATGTAGTCGTACGTCTTCACGGCCCGACCGATCAAGCACCGAAACTACGGCACCTCCGAGTTCTAGCACACGTTCAGCTCGATGACGATCCCTGGACTCCGATCCAGCAGAATGTCGGGGAACAGTTCCGTCAGCACGACGGCGTGGTGACGATCTTGATGTTCTACTATCGCAGGGCTTCGCCTAAGCACCACTACAATATTATCCAGGACTATGGTGGAGGGGGGGGGGGGCACCGCACATGGCTAAGAGATCAATGATCAACTGTTGTGTCTAGGGTGCCCCCTGCCCCTGTATATAAAGGAGCAAGGGGGAGGAGGTGCGGCCAGGCAAGGGGCGCGCCAGGAGGAGTCCTACTCCTGGGAGTAGGACTCCCCCCTTTCCATGTTGGACTAGGACTTGGGGGGAAAGGAGAGAGAGGGAAATGAAAGGGGGGCGCCGACCCCCCCTCCTTGTCCAATTCGGACTGGGGGGGGGGGAAGGGGCGCGCAGCTTCCCCTTGGCCTCCTCTCCACTTCCTCCACTAGGCCCATTAAGGCCCATTAGGTTACCAGGGGGTTCCGGTAACCTCCCGGTACTCCGGTAAAATGCCGATTTCACCCGGAACACTTCCGATGTCCAAACATAGGCTTCCAATATATCAATCTTCATGTCTTGACCATTTTGAGACTCCTCGTCATGTCCGTGATCATATCCGGGACTCCGAACAACCTTCGGTACATCAAAATATATAAACTCATAATGAAACTGTCATCGTAACGTTAAGCGTGCGGACCCTACGGGTTCGAGAACAATGTAGACATGACCGAGACATGTCTCTGGTCAATAACCAATAGCGGAACCTAGATGCTCATATTGGCTCCTACATTTTCTACGAAGATCTTTATCAGTCAGACCGCATAACAACATATGTTATTCCCTGTATCATCGGTATGTTACTTGCCCGAGATTCGATCGTCGGTATCTCAATACCTAGTTCAATCTCGTTACCGGCAAGTCTCTTTACTCGTTCCGTAATACATCATCCTGCAACTAACTCATTAGTTGCAATGCTTGCAAGGCTTAAGTGATGTGCATTGCCGAGAGGGCCCGGAGATACCTCTCCGACAGTCGGAGTGACAAATCCTAATCTCGAAATATGCCAACCCAACAAGTACCTTCAGAGACACCTATAGAGCACCTTTATAATCACCCAGTTACGTTGTGACGTTTGGTGGCACACAAAGTGTTCCTCCGATAAACGGGAGTTGCATAATCTCATAGTCATAGGAACATGTATAAGTCATGAAGAAAGCAATAGCAACAAACTAAACGATCAAGTGCTAAGCTAACGGAATGGGTCAAGTCAATCACATCATTCTCCTAATGATGTGATCCCGTTAATCAAATGACAACTCATGTCTATGGTTAGGAAACTTAACCATCTTTGATCAACGAGCTAGTCAAGTAGAGGCATACTAGTGACACTCTGTTTGTCTATGTATTCACACATGTATTATGTTTCCGGTTAATACAATTCTAGCATGAATAATAAACATTTATCATGATATAAGGAAATAAATAATAACTTTATTATTGCCTCTAGGGCATATTTCCTTCATCACCGCCCCGTACTACTTCCACCGCTGGCCAGGCCATCCCTCTATTCACCTAGATCCCCTGTTATTCTGCGGCGATGGCAGCCTCACACCGCAGCCGAACCAGTGAACCCTCGTACTCCTCTCCATGAGGGCTTCCACTGCTGCGTCTTCCCCGGCTCCGCGTCGTCCCCTTCCTAGGCCTCGCCGTCGTCCAGACCACCGCCCTGGTGCTCTCGGCGTGGCGTGGTCAACATGGTCAACGACCGACTTCCATCGGAAGAGTACTGTATGTGGAGAGGCTGACAGCTGGGTCCATGGCAGCCACAAGGAAGTGCCTCCTTATTACGTGCAAAATAATTATTCCTCCACCTGACAGTGGGGACCCACAGGACGGGCCACCATATTTCGTGAAAAAAATGATTCGCCCCCTGACTGCTGGGACCCACGAGCTACATCTTCGCACGCAAGGAAGTGCGTCCAAAAAAAATGATTCACCCCCCTGACTGCTGGGACCCACCAGCTACACTTTCGCACGCAAGAAAGTGCGTCTGGGCAAAAAAACAAAACGATTCGCCCCCTGACTGCTGGGACCCATCAGCTACATCTTCGCAGGCAAGGAAGTGCCTGACAGTCGGGACCCACCTGGTCGAAGCGTACGTAGCGTTGTCATTCTGGTCGCGAACGTGTACGTACATACTGGTCGATGTAGAGGTGCGCACGTGTCGTAGTAGAGGCGCGCATGTGTCGTAGTAGAGGCGCGCACATAGCATGTACACGTACGTATAGCGGCCAGGGTGCAAGAAAGAAAATACGGCCACGTATGTGTACATACGGGCGGGGTCTCGAACGCCTACTCGCGCATACGTACGGCCAGGGCTCGTGTACATGGCTGGGTCGGAACGGAGAAAAAGCGTCGTCGTCGTGTTCATTGGGAGGCACCGGAATGCGTCGTGTTCATGGGGAGGCAACGGAATGCGTCGTGTTCATCGGGAGGGCTTGGACGGAACAGGCGATGGAAACGAGGCCTGGGGTACCGCAGAACGGAGGAAACGGCCTTGTGTTCGACCGGCCATGTTCGAAACAGGATCCTGTTCATCGGGAGGGGTCTGGCGTACCGTAAAACGGAGGAAACAGACCTCCTACGGTCGAAACGGGGGTCCTGTTGATCAGGAGGGGTGTGGCGTACCGCAAAACGGAGGAAACGAACTTGTGTTGGAGCGCTATGGTCGAAACGGGGGTCTTGTTCATCAGGAGGGGTGTGGCGTACCGCAAAACGGGACTCCACGGGATACTGTTCATCTCCACCGTCGACCTCCTCCAGCCTCCACGAGCTCCTGTTCATCCAGCCTCCACCGCGCGCTACTCCACCGGCTACTGTTCAACCACCCCTCCACCGTCTACTGTTCATCCAGCCCTCCACACCACGGGGTACTGTTCAACCACCCCTCCAC